>NW_015386835.1:10691-59914 GCF_001527695.2 Protobothrops mucrosquamatus | reverse complement strand
GTGTACCCTCCCGAGCTGCCAGTACCAGCCAGGAGGGACACGGATCCAACAAACATGTGGTTGCATTCAGCCCCCCCAGGACCCTGTCTACGTCCTCGGGAGCAACAGAGTCAAACTCCTCCCATACAACCATCTCAAGACCTGCTTCCGTCTCCTCCCCCTGGGCCAGCCAGTCGGAGTCTAAGCCTTCTCGGATCCGTGCGACTTTGTCATACAGATATTGAACAAAGTCCTCGGCTCTCCCCTCCAGGGGATCCCCCCCCTCCTCAATTGAAGGAGGGAGCGGGTCACCCTGAAGAGGGCGGCCGGGCGACTATCTGATGACGCGATGAGTGAGGAATAGTAGTTAGTCCTAGCCACCCTCATCGCCACTAGGTAGGATCTAACATGTATCCTTACCTGTGTTCGAGCGGATTCGGATTTGTCCCAGCATATTATAACCAACACAAAGTTTCATTGTTTGAACTCTCAGATATAAAATGCCATAAATGGGCCATCCCTCCAGTGCCACTTTCCCTAACCTGTAGCTTTTCATCTGTATATTATATATTTACTTGTGTCTGCACACACATACATTGCAATCCTTCCCCCAATAATGCCTTTACACTTTTTCTCAGAAAGAATTTTCTGGTTCTGTGTCCCCATTCTAACTCTGCTGCAGCTTGAATCCAATGGGCTTCTGGGAAGAGATGCCTGTTGGGTTCATATCAGAACCATCCCAATAGCACCACCTTTCATCTAGCTGTTGCTCATCATTCTTCTCAGTTGCCTAAAATTTCCCATCCAAAGTGATTATTTTGCCCATTTGTCTCTGTGTGAGATGAATAAAGAGGCGAGACTTTTACTGGCTTAGAGATAAGAGGCATTTCCTTATGCCTGCCAAGTTAGCAAAAATGTTCTCCATCCTAGCTACAGATTACAGACCACCCTGGAGCATTTTTCTCTAACCTGTCATTCTTCAGATCTGCTTGGACTGCAAGCCCTTAAATTCCCAGGCAGCAGAGTTGGAGGAGGGCTTCCCACTAGCCATGTTGGGTATGCTAACCCAATCATATGTTCTATGAAAGAGAAAGGCAAGGTCTCTGACTAACAAAACATCCATCTTGCTCTGATGGATAGAGTTTACATTGTTAACATTCCAGTCCCAAATTATTTCTTGGCCTTAAACGGGATTGAGAAACTTAAGTTTACATAATCATCCCTACCAAGTAAAAGGTATCCTCAAAGTACTTGCAAACTATTTTTAAGAGTAAATCTTTAACTTAAGCATTCATTGGACTGTAGAATAGGCATCATGTGTTTTCAGGGAAAATGTTCTCAATGGCACGAATGGCATTAGGGTGTAAGATGTCATATTTTGTTTCCTTCTGTGCTCCTCCCCCTTTTAACTCACTCTTCCTGCAACTCTTGGACATAACCCATAGTCCATCTGAGTTAAGCCAAGTCTTAAAGATCAGTCTAGGCCAGGGGTGTCAAACTCAATTTCACTGAGGGCCGCATCAGCATTGTGATTGCCCTGGGGTGTGTGTGTGGCCAGACTGGGTGCAGCCTACTGGGTGGGCGTGGATGGAGTGGGTGTGGCCTACTGGGTGGGCGTGGCCAGTTCTACATCATTTACGTCAAGGCCTTTGGGGGGCCTGGGCAGGAGTGGGACAGATTGAGGGTCTCTGGCAGAAGGGGGTGGGACCGGGGCAAGTGCCAAGGCATGGTCCACTGGGGCAAGTGCCAAGATGGCCACCACAAAATTGTACATTGGCTCCTGGTTGGCCTGAGCCAGGGCCAAGGCAGCAGGGACCATTCCCTCACTGTTTCCAGGATGGCTTCGCGGGCCACATGAAACCACTTCGTGGGCCGCATCTGGCCCCCGGGCCTTGTGTTTAACATGTCTGGTCTAGGCCTTCAGAGCCAAGCAAGGAGCTCTTTACACCGTGTGACAGAGAAGATTCTGAAGAGGAGGAGGAAAAGGGTGAGGTCCTTTTCTAAGGCTTAAGCTTGTGGTTGATTCATAATCCTTTACAGCACCCACAAGTAGGTGAGCTTTTGAGGTACCACTGTTTTTCTCAGAAAGGCAGTTTGCTCTATGTCAGTGATGAATTGGGGATGATGGAGGTAACCAGAGGATTCAGATCAGGATCTCCTGCAGATGTTGTGTTGCTACAGTTCCCAGATATATTGTAAAGGTTGTTTCTGGTCCTTCTATAGCCCGCTGTATATGGTAGATAGGAAAGATGAGTCTATCAATAGGAGAGATGCAGCAAATCAGTCCTACAAAGAAGTTAATTTGGGAATATGCAAAAGCACTTATGGAACAGAGATCATGTATTTTATTACTGTTTTGCTGCATCACTAAAAATGAGATAAACTATCTGTTTTTGAATCTCTGTTTTTTAAACCCAGTGAAGCTATCAGAAGATGAAAACCCTCTAATGCAAATGCAATTCTAAGTTAAAGCATAGGCAGCTTTGTAGGTATATATTTGTGTGTAATGAAGAGACAAATCAATGATGCAGTTCTCAACAAGGAGGCACTGCATGTTTCAGCTTTAGTGACTGGGAAGACTTGCTTTATCACACATTCAAGATCCAATGACCAAACTATGGAAAGCAATTCAGAAAGTATCTTTGTTACCCTTCCCAACAAGCAGCAATATGGAAATGCTCCTAAGGAATTATTGTTATGTATTGTTTTGTAGTCTAAGACACTGGGACAGGAGTGAGAAACAACCATCTCCACCTCTCTTCTTTTGGTGTAGCACAAATGACAGTGCCTCAAAGGAGCAGACAACTAATTCAGCATGCTCTGACTCAGGGTGTCTCCAGACAGAGGGGCTTTGTTTCTGTATCCTGTAGTAACCAGGTGTGCTGAATCAGCATGCCGCCCTGCTAACACCTGCAAGGATTGGTGAGGATCTCTGTTCTGAAAACCATAGCAAGTACAAGAGCTACCACTGGGAGTTGGGAGATGAAAAGTAGAAAGTGAAGACTGGCTCCTAACCAGAATTTATATTGGAATATGTCAGTATTTCTTCTGAAGGAGCAATCTACAAGTTCTATGCCAGCATGCATTTCTTCTTCATTTCTAGTTTAATGCTTAGGGGTAAAGAGTTGCCTGCCGTACTTGTTTCTTGAAATACAAGACATATAACCAGAGCTTCAGGGGCCTGTGTGTCATAGCTATGATTGTGAAGTCACCAAGTTGGGGGTGGCTGGTATAAACCATTAAACTCCATTATTCTATGTCTTAATTTAAAGTTGTGTTACATTTCTTGCTCCTTGAAGAATTTCATGTGGCATCTAACTCATTTGTTGTCCTACAGAGTTTTTCTGAACTCAGATCATTGTCATTAAATATGATAGAAATCTACTTTAATGGTTTAGGATTAGAATATTTGAAGGAATGCCTTTTCCATATCATTCTGCTGACCTACCAAGGTCAGCTTCAGGCTGTTTTTTCCCCTGAATACCGCTATGCTCAGCTTTCTATACAGAATTTTTAAATTCCGGAAATTCCCTCTTCCATTTTTCTCTCCTCATTATCCTTTTGGAAATTGGTAAGAGCTTTACTTTTAGGATGGTCTGGAATTGAATAATTTTCATTTGTCTCCTTTTTCTCTCAATATTCTCAATATTTTAAAATGGTCATTGCATCGCTGTATGTTGCTTTTATGTTTGTTAGAAATTGGAGACATGTTTGCATTGGTTAAATTAGTCATTTCATTGTATATCACTTACATCTCTCCAGAGCTAAGATAAATTTTTAATAACCAAATTTATAGTTAAAATTTATTTTAAATAACCAAGCAAACCACGTGTATGCATATTTGTGCACCAAGGAGAGGAGTTATGATTCATTGTACATATTGTTCCATTCAACATGCATTATTATTCAGAAACATCTGGAAAGCTACAGGTTCTACACCTATTAACATGTAACTGAGTTCAGTTGAACTCAAACTTGCACTGGTGTTGATATGAATAAGGTTGTGGCATACTGGGAAGGTGTTTAATTCTTTGCTTCATCTTGATGAAAATCACAAACACTGCAGGTAGCTGTGTTAGAGATATTTTCATAGGCACAAGCTGTTTTGGAGGGTTAGGGGCATAACAATAGGTTTATCTTAAGGACTATGTTCATATATCATGCTAAGGCATTATGTGATGTATTTGATTTTGATTTACTACAGTCTGAAAAGTGATTTATTGTGCTTTATAAGGTACAGTATATAATCTAATCCAGGGGTCTGCAAACCTGGCCCTTTTATGACTTGTGGACTTCAACTCCCAGAATTCCTCAGCCAGCGTGCCTGGCTGAGGAATTCTGGGAGTTGAAGTCCACAAGGGCCAAGTTTGAAGACCCCTGATCTAATCATTCAGTATTCTTCACAGGCTCTTCTATTTGGCCAGATACTGTTTCAATATAATACTTCCTTAATTGCACTGGGATAAGCTACTGGTAAGCCAAGATGTTGTCACAGATCAAAGTGCAAGAACTAACTTGTATTTAACAACTACTTCTTAGGTGAGATGTGTGGGTGTAAGAAGACATACCCTAAAGGGAGTGTCCATTTAATGTACGGTACTTAGTTGCCAGCGTTGACCTCTGTGTTAGCATTTATATTTCACATGTCCACCCAGATTCCCATTGAGTCAGCTTTTGGCACACCACACCAATTATTCAAATGTTGAAGGTGGAACACCAGAAGGCTTTTTTATGTGGCATGGTTGAGGTTTCTGGCACAAGATAGCAAGCTTTACCATGGCTTGTTTGGTGTCATTAGGAATACCGTATGCATCTTTTCCTGCACTTTGGGGATTTTAAAAATTTGTTCACATCACATCACATCTGCCAACCCGCACTGGACCAGGTGGAAGATTATGGTCTATTCCTTCCACATGCCAATAAAACCTCAAAAATGCCCCTCATTCTCAGGACCGTATGGGTTGGAAACATGTAGAAGATGCCTTCATCCTGCAGTGGATAGACAATGGCTAAAATAATGATGATGAAACATTTGTTCATTCTAGTTTATACAATATACTTGGAAAGCACTGGAAAAAATGCAAACAATTGCCATTTCTTATTTTCCTGTTAATGCTTCACTTCTGATTTTAACCTTTGTTAGAAATAAAATGTAAATTTGTATTTGCAAGATCATTTTAAACTCACTTCAGAATGATTGTCATTTTTATCTCTTATGTGCACATATCTGACAGGTGATACTTTTTTTCTGGCACTATCAATGCAGGATATGTTCTTTTATTAAATCGATCTCTGCCATGCGCTGTTAAAGATATCGGAGAAAAGGAAAAGGAGTCAGAATATATAGTGTTACTATGAACCAATCCACCTATTGCACACTTTAATTAGCTTATGGCTTATAGAGAATTGGAATAAACAACACAGGCTAATACGAAGAGTATCTGCATGAAAAGGTCTTGTTGATACATGGGGCCTGGGTTGCTTGACTAAAATTACCTCTTGTTTTTAATTGACATCATCATTATCTTTTTCAAATAGTTTTTCTCTGAGGCATGCTGTAATATCAAAATGACACCAAACAAGGTGGAGGAGTTATGAGTAAGAAGCATTGCATGATAATATCTGAGTCATACTAACTGGATCATTTTGTATGTGAGAGAGACTAAGGCAATACACCCTGTAGGGCACTGACATGATATGTATTTTGTTTTCAATATTTTAATGCACACCCCTACCTGGAGGCAACTGTGTGCCTGCTTAGAAACCTAGGCAGGCTTGTTCAGAACCTTTGTGTTTTCTCTGCATGGTAATCTATGTTGATTTGATTTTTGCTGAAATTGAAGTTGCAAGCAGGAGTGTCTTTAGGATTTCTGTATTGGGAATATATAGGAAGGCATCCAATAGAACAGGGGTCTTCAAACTTGGCCCTTTTATGACTTGTGGACTTCAACTCCCAGAATTCCTCAGCCAGGCACGCTGGCTGAGGAATTCTGAAAGTTGAAGTCCACGTCATAAAAGGGCCAAGTTTGAAGACCCCTGCAATAGAACAATTCATGCAGCTTTGAGCTGAGGCTGAGGACCATAAACATAAAGCTGTGAGGTAGAGAAATCAGGAATGTGGGAAGGATTATTTAGGTAACCTCTCAGACTGGTTAGCTATTTGGTGACTGGGTTAAACTAAAGTACTCTGGAGCATGGACAATTTGCCCAGAGAGCAGTAACAACTTGAATTCAAGAGCTTTTGAAAGCTTTAGAAGAGGACAGCATGTTCAACAAGGAAAGGGATACCTGTACTACAAGTATATTTGATAGATTAAATGCCAAACCGCAATGGAATATGCATTTAATATAGCTGATCTGATTATTTCACTGATCTGAATCACATCTGTCTAGATTGTTATCTTCTGTTTATCTTCTAAAACAGAAAAGAAGACAATAATGGAGAAGAGAGTAGACAGAAATAACTGAAGCAGAACATTTTTAACTCATGGAATGGGTTAAATCTGTTTTGCATATCTTTAATACATAGAGAATACATAACATAGAAACTGGTACTTTGTTTTCCAATGAAGGAAACCAGGGCCACTTTAGACTGTAGTAAAGGACATAGAGAATGGGAGCACTGCACAAGGACTATGTCCAGAGTTCAGCATTTATTGGTCAGGAATTGTTAATAAACTTGCATAGGAAAAAGCTTTCATTGGGTAACCTGGGCTACTCAGCATGTGGTTTGTGGTCACCTGTGTCATTTCTAATGGAATGTTAATCTTGCTTCCTAATTTGCTACCTGTCAGGACTTGGTTTAAGAAAACTGCTAGGCAAGACATGCTGGTAACATGTGAAAATCAAGTACTCACTGGCAGTTTTTATACCCAGCTGTGAAAGAATCTATGGAGGCTGGGCCTCTTTTAAGGTTGCTGATGTAATTTACCTTGAATTAATATATATGGACATAAAAATTGGTATTCCTGGGGCTTCTGCCCTCATTTAGTCTACAGATCTTGTTTAAGTGACTTGAGACATATTCAGCGTACATTAGTCGAAGCATTCAGGAGTTTTTCTGGGGTCTGAGGTAACTGATTGGTAGAGACTTAATCTGGGGTGCTTCCAACAAAGTAAACCATTTAAAAAATGCAAAAGAAAATCAAGACTAAAATAGCTTTCTTTCAACCTAGCAACCTCTAGATGATTGAACTGTAATTCATTTAATGCCCCAAATCTGGCCACCAAGCTTGGGAAAGCTGAACTATTGAATCATGCTACATAATTATTTCTTTTTTGTCATAAGAATTCAGAGGCTTTAAAGCATTAGATTCCTTATTTTCAATACACATATGATTAGTCTTGTGGGGGGGTGGTTTGTGGGGGGGTTGATATCTAAAATGAACAGTTAATATTTGATTCTGCCAAAATTTTCCTGCCCAAATATTTAAATTAATATTATTTGGCATTTGTAATAAAAGTAAGAAGTGGACCAAATGACAACACTGGGCTATCGTTTTTCAGTATTAGAGTATTTCTGATGTCTGCCAAAATGTTTTCAATTTGATAAACATCTGCTTGAAATGTAATAACAAATGCCTACTATTCCTAGTGCTCTAACATCTTTTAAGACTGTGAAATTTCAACTTTCTACTTTGTCTTCCTTTTTCTTGCACACAAAACATAATGTAATTCAAACACAAGGGAGATGCCCAATGACTCATTTATGTACTGTAATTCCCAATAAGTCAATGATTGCCAACTGCTTTGAAGCTGTATCACATATAGGACATGGTCTGGTTGCTTACAAATTATTGTAAGTATTATCAATGCAACCAAGGGGGTAAATGTCAGCTATAGGATTTTGCAATTTAATGTAAACTAGTAATCAAGCAAGTTTGAACATTAACTATTCTGAGTGATGAGACTACCAGATTATTTTCCTTAAAAAAAAAATATCCAGATGAAATATCAATGAACTGCATAGCCTACCACATTTTCTTCAATGTTTTGATACAAGTAATCCTCACTTTAGCAACTGATCATTTCATAAACATTTGAAGTTACAATGGCCATGGAATAGATGCTTATGGCATATAAAGTACTCCAATTGTTGTAAATGTCACATTGCCCCTCACAATCACGTCAACATATTGTGAGGTTGAGCTTTATGCTCTGTCATGGTGTTCTGCAGTCGCGTGATTGTGGCTCTTGATATTTTTGCTAGTTTTTGGCATTTTTTGTAGGTTTCTGGCAAAAAAAACCCTCCAAAATGACTGTGGTATTCGCTTAATGACTGTGGTATTCACTTAATGATCATGGCATTGCTTACTGACTGTGGCTTTTGCTTAATGATTGCCATGTTTGTTTAACATGTGAAAAAAGCCAGAAATTTACTTCATGGTCACATGGGTGCCTCAACTTATCACCATAACGATTTATGACTGTAATTGAGCCTGGAATTACAATAGTAAGTTGAGGACTATCTGTACTATTCCAAAAGATTAATAAAGAACAGTTCCAGCACTGTCACATAAAATATTCCCATTTATCTCCGTGCTGTTTGGAAAAAATAAAGGATGGGAATGTGATATCTTAACAGAGCAAGCTTTCTCTTGTGTGTAACAACTTTTAAAGATAAACACTGAAGCAGCAGCAATTCAATCACAACTTCTCTGATGAAAACCAGATGTGGACAGCCCCAAAGTGTTGCCCCAATGCCCCATGAGGTAATTACCACATACTATGGAGTGTTATAGTTCTCATGGTAGCTTTCTAGTCATTCTAATCAGTATTGGCTTGTACAAAGCTTGATGAATGGTGATTAATTTGAGGAATGATGTTAAAACACTGCAAAGATTACCTTATAAAATTTATTGTATTTTCCAGATTTATGCTGTTTGCTTTCTCCCATTTCTGTGCCATCCTACCCAAGCACTCTCTTATCCTTGACTGCAAAACCACAATATGACTTTCAGCTCTCCTGGGGACAAGGCTGTAAATGGAACCTGGCATATTTTGCTCCACATGTTTGGATTGCAGGAGTCCACATTCATCTATGCAAAAGCATTAGGCTAATTTCCTGCAAGCCCTAAAGCTTCTCCTGATGCATTTTATACAATCATGGATGTCTTTAGACCTGGCTGGGGTTTTTTTTCTTCTCTCTCTCTCTTTTGTCTTGTGGGAAAAAAACAACCCCTCACTTCAGAATATTGATTGCAGCAGAGTGAGTTGCTGTAGTTGATAGTTAGCACTAACCCAGATCGAGCTCAGCATTACATCAGACATCAGGCGAGAGAAATTGGCAGCAGGCCAGCCTGTAAAAATGGAATGCATTTGCGTCACTGTTCCCTTGGTAACGTTTCTTGGAGTCTTGTCAGCTGTCCCCTGAGGTTGTTTCCTTAATATGTCAACAGACATTCCTAAATCTTTAATGCTGAATAACTCTTTTCCCCCCTCCTCTTGGAACAGTTTGGTGACGGATTTTGCAGCATGTCCCATAGCCACAAGTCTAATTTAAAAGCGTATCAAGATTTAATGGCAGTTAGGCCTTGAAAATGTACATGTAAGCTAAAGGAAAGTGAATCCTTGGCTTGAAGGACAATGTCCTAATAGAAAAGGTGCCTCAGACAACAACTCTTTTAGCTGATTCTTTCAGATTAGAGAACAGAAATAATGGTGGGGTTTTTTTTAACCTTTTTAAAAAGATCTGTGTTTTATTTCATGTCAAAAATGCACATTAAATATAGTATCTTGAAAAATAGCACATCCGGTTTCTAAAATTGTGGTTACAGTGACCTCTAGCTTCCATAATAGACTGAAATGTTGGAGGTAGTTTCATGAAGCTTTACTGAAGTATATTTTGTGCTTTGTATATTATGATCTCTCTCCAACGCACACAAAATCAGAGCTGTATAGTTAGCCAGGTGCAATATAATAGCCCTGGTGACTGAACAAATGTCCACCATTTCATCTTATCTTCAATAATAATCTGTACCTCTTGAAAGGACATTTGAATGACCTCTTTGATCCTGTCCATCCATTGTATTCACTGTTTTCCCTTTCTTCTTCTTTCCTCAACCTTGCCAATTACAATTGTTTTTTCTAGTCCATCATGAGCTTGCATCATACTTTGAAAGCATGCAAGTTTGGGCTTGGTGGTCATTGCTTTGAGGGAGTAGCTAAGGCTTTATTTAGTCTCCAAGGTGCCTGAGTGGTTCCTCTTGGATTTCATGGCATTCTTGCTAACCATCTCCAAATCCATTATTTGAAGCCCTATATCAGGCATGTCAAACAGGCAGCCCGAGGATTGGATGCAGGCAGTGCAAGCCACACCCACCCCTGCTCTGCAAAGGCAAAAAAAAAGTCCTGATATAAATAATAATAAAGTTGGAAGGGACCTTGGAGGTCTTCTAGTCCAACCCCGTTCAGGCTGGAAACCCCAGGGCTTTTTTTCTCAAAGAATGCCCAGAACGGAGTTCCAGCACCTTTTTTGGATGGAACCTTGTAGGGTAGGCAAGGCAGGTTGTATGACGTGTGTGAGTTCCGGCACCTTTTTTTTAAAGAAAAAAATCACTGGGAAACCCTATACCATTTCAGGCAAATGGTTGTCCAGTCTCTTCTTAAAAACTTCCAGTGTTCCGATACGGCCCACAATGCGATCGGGTTTGACACCCGTGCCCTATATCAGCTTCCTTTTGCTCTCTTTCAGTGTATCTGTTTCGCAGCTGCATATGTTAATAAATAATTTCTTACAGAATGTACAAAACCAGGAATGGGTTTTATTTGTCCCCTGGACTACATCAATTCAACTATTCTTGGGATGGTTCCCTGGAAGTTAATCCTATCAACCCAAAGAGTTTATGGTGTTCTAGACACTGTACTTCAAATAAAACAGGGCTGCTAGATGTAGTTAGACTCTGAGTTCTGACCTCCCTTCTTAATATGGGGAACCAAGGCCCAGACTTAGGGGTCAAAAAAAAATCTATATTCCTAAAGAGACTTTGCTTGAACTGAAATCATAGATGGTTTGAGATTTGGGCTTATTTTATTGTTTCAGCTTCTATTTGCATTTTTTCCCTCAGCTTTTTAGTTAAAGCTACTATGGGAATCATTTAATCAGACCTCCTCCCCAATGCACCCATATAATGACAACAACATCTAGAACCAAGTAATCAACCTGTTTAAAGGAAGAAAAAGGTACATCATTATAATATTCTTCCTATTCCTTTCTTTATTTGTTCAGAATATATGGCTTGCATATGGAGGGAAAGGTTTGTGATACTGAGAGTTGGTTTGCAAGCTGTTTCCTTTTGGACTAAATGTGCTCATAAGAAATGTTACAAGTGTTACATTATGCAGGTACCTTTGTCACAGTGCCAGACCCTTGCTCTAGCACCGGTCTTTCAAGAAGTGCATCACTGGACATTTAAAAAGAGGTGGAAGAATCTTGAGAAACTGCAGAAAATCTTGGTGCCAAGATTAAGTTTACCTACCTTTTTAATAAAACAAACAGGAGATACGGCGCTGTAAGAAGAGCTACTTAAGGTTTTGTTGTTGCTTTTTTAAAAATAAGAGGTTGATTAAAATTTTGGTTTTAGAAAATTATAAATGGACAAAGGATCCAGCTAAATTTGAAATAAGATTTTGAAGTTAATTATAAAGAATGTTTTCCATGGGAAACTGCTTCTGTTTATATAAGGTTTTAAAAACTGGGCACCACAGTAAGCTAAAGATCTCAATTAAAGAAGAATACATAAACTTGACTAACAGTTACAGAATGGTGCAAAATATTCCAATAGTGGAAATACTGAAGAATATTTTTTTTAAAAAATGGGAGTCAGAAACTAATATTAACAATGCCAACAGTGATATTTTCCCTTTAAAGATAGACTGTGTCTAAAAGAAGTTATGGGAGAGAAACAAGTTCTACCTGACAAGACATTGATTGAGTTGAATGTGTACTCACAAATGACAGGCTACAAAAATGATATGGAAAAAGATATACAAAAGAAACCAACAATGTTAATGTTTTAATAATTAAAAGGTTTATTGTATAATAATATAATTGTGTCTATATATTTACTTTTCTTCTGCCATGTTCTCATCGTACGCTAAATAAATGTATAATAAACCAAGAGAGTCGCTTGGATAATTTTTCTGTGTTGGACTTAACAAAAGAGGCTTGTTAAAAGTCTGAAGCATTTTGTGAGATGGGACAAAGATGTAATGAAAAGAAATCAAGTTCCATAAATTTGAATGGACTAAAATTAAGATTGTTAGAAGTAAAAGGAAGGAATATAAAGTTGGCTCATTTGATTAAGGTCAGAATAGATATGTTTTTATTTCTGGTAGATCCTAATGGACGTTTGCTGATGGCAGGATTGAATTGACAAAGCTTTGTGAATTTCTTTATAGTTAAGAGATGGGATATGGGAAGAAGAGATCATTGTTGTAATTTAAGAGATGAAAAACAGTTCATACTTGTGATGTTTATACTAAAATTGTTTACACTTGTTGGGATAAGGATTGTGAGTCACTTCTTTATACATTTATTTTTTTTAATACATTCTTTTTTCTTTCTATTTCTTTTCTGTGTTACTTTCTATTCTATATGTCTTTCCTATTTTTTTCTTTGCACATTTTACTGTTTCTACATTTTTTTTAGTTTGTATTAGTTTTTAACTATTGTAATTAGGGGGGGGGAAGGATGTTCCTTGTTTGGTAACTTTGTCCTGAACCTCACAATTGGCCACAATATATTGTTTATAAATAATGTCTATGTTTGGATCCTAGAACAGAGTGTTTGTATGAGAAAGTTCTTGAAACTGCTATTTGATTTACTGTTTACTTTCAGAATTTGAAATTCTTAGAATAATTGGATGCTGGCTTTGTTGAGAAGGGAGAGGACATTACTTAGTTGTAATGTCTGCAAAGAATCCCTTGAGAAAAGTATTTTTGTGCAATGCTTCATGTGTGTTCTTGGATTGGCATGAATACATTTCGGGCTATTTCAAGACATCTAAGAAATTAGTGAGTAATAAAGAAATACTGTATATTCTAGGCTGTTTTGTTTTCCAGGGCTTAGTGGATAAACTGGAATATCTCCCTTTGTCTTCTGATCTTTTTTTTTCCTGTGAAGTAATCACAAAGTAGGATTGGCACAAAACAATTACTGCCCTATTTCACAGCAAAACAATTTGCAATGGAATCATAAGGCCTGCAATAACTAATCTTTGCAGAATCAGCATATGTACGTTTTCATGTTGGCCAAATGTGGGCAATAGAACAGATGCTTCCAGTTTACATTCTGTCCCCATTTCTATCCAAACAATTATTGTCAAGTTGTAAGTGTACCACCTATTTACAATGGATTTTACTGTACCTTCTACTTCAGGGGTGTCAAACTGCCGGCCCATAGGCCGGATGCATCATAGTGAAACCGTGCCCACCCCATTTCTGGCAATGGCAAAAAGCCGCGATACCTCGCGACACGTCACGTGATGTTGCGAGTTTGACACTCCTGTTCTACTTAGATGATGACGTTTAGAGCCAGAGTTCTCTATATATTTACTTGGAAATAGGTCCCACCAAAATCAAGACGATCTATCCTCTCTGTGTGGATTAATTTGTAAATGCTTAAGTTTAGACTTTCGGACTTGGCTTATTCTCTGGCTTTTATATATCCTTTAGCAACTAACCGCAAAATCTAAGATTCCCCCCCCCCCCTTTCTCTAGCTGTTATTGACTTTCTTTACATCTGAAGCTTTATTATCTTGTTTTTGTACAATAGTCAAGATGTTGCTACAAAATAAAAAATTGTGGATATTTTCCAGCAAGAATATTTTTTTTCCTGCAAATTTTAGGGGGGGGGGGCGTAATTTTGACAAATTACATGGCAGCCTAACAAGAATCATCTCAATTTAGAGAAATGTTGGCCTAGTTTGCTAAGTACCATTTCATAATGATGCTTGATTTCCTGAGTCATACCTTGTTGAAATAAACATAGTTACTTGGAATCTATTATTAACGTGTCTGTGAGGTTAGATAATTCATGACTGTGAATGCCATAATAGGGAAAATACCTCTGAAAAAAACTTCTGCTTTTTATTCTGAGACAGACCTGCACTTGAAGGGAGACAACACTAGCATCCTATCTTGGTTTCTTCAAGAACACTTATCAGTTGTAGGGACCGGTGGAAGGCTGGGTTTGGGATAAAACTTTGTGTAGTGTATGCTGTGGGGTTGGATTAAAATGTGCTGAGTCAGAGCATCTGGTCTCCTATATTAAAGCCATGTGGAAAGCCTTTTGTTCTTACCCCTTAGGCTTTAAAACCTGGTAATTAGTAGCTCTTGTTTCAACTTACTGACTAGTTGCAACCTGTTCAGGTATCAGGAGCAGACTTGAGGACAACATACCGAACAGATCAAATGCCAGACTAAGAAACATGCATCTCCATTTGGATCCGTCTTCCTTGAAAGAGAGTCAAAGTTCACTCCCTTCCATTGGTCATCTTTGCACAGCTAATGTAGATTTAGGCCATATGTTTTAAAAACATCAGATGGATATGATCATCTGAAAACATTACATGGCACATATTAGAACATTTATTAGACCAACTCGGTATATATGTATCTCTCTCTCTCTCTCTCTCTCTGTATATATTGTTGAAAGCTTTCAAGATCTCCGTTTTTCCCCCTATCAGACAAGCTAATAAATAAAGATCGAAGAAGGATGGTGGCACATGGTGAAGCCTTGGAATCTGCTTTTTGTTGCAATCTTATTCAGGCAGGGGGTTGCAGTAGACTTTAAATTCAGTTCTGCCTGGTGCTGGCTTCAGGCTGGAAGGGCTATTGGAATGAGGAAAAAAGCCACTTCATATTTTCAGAATTGAGAGTGATTTCTATAAAATCATAAGGGATTTTATAGAAGCTACATCTTGATGGAACAAACAAGAATGATTATGCAGTTGTATTTTGAAGCAGTTGTTTAGTTCTGTTGAAGGTTTGACATTTGCCCTCCATGCCCCTGACCTGCCATTCCTTTTCTTGGTGATTAATTCTATTAAGCCTTTAAATCCCAAGAGGCAAGTCAAGGTGGACACCTTGTCTTAATCAACCTCAGGGCCATGTGACTACAAAGACACAGCCATGCAGGGATTTTTTATTTTTTTTGGGTACCAAGCTTTACTAGATTTTAATCCCTCCTTTATTTTTGGTCAGCCACGATAGGCATACATTCCTGATGATTTTGCCTCTTTCTTAATTTTCCCACAACAACAGTAGCACTAGGAGGTGGGTGGGGCTGAGAGAGAGTGACTGGCTCAAAATCACCAACCTGGCTTTCCTGCCTAAGGGAGGATTAGAACCCACAGTCTTCCAGTTTCTAGCCCAGCACCAAACTGGTTTCTTTCTCTCTGGGGAAAGTGGCTTGCCACTTTCAATATGCTTTTCAATTTCCCAGCCTAGCCTCCAGCCCAGGGATTCCCTGCTCAACCCCCATTCGAGTATTAACCAGGTCCAACCCTGCTTCGCTTCTGCGCCACGATGGTGCCACCTGCTGAGGCAGCTCAGAGTCAGACCTTTGTAAAAATGCAAAAACTGCAATTCTGAAAAATGTGAGTTGGCCTTTTTTCTCTTTAAGTAGGGGCAGCTAGGTTTGGGAAACTTCCATCGTTTGGTATATAAGAAAGCAGTTATATAATTTTTTAAAAAATAAATCAATAAATAAACCAGTGGCCTAGGAATATGAGGCTATAGTGAATGTTTCCCAAGCTCAGCTCTGGATTATCCCAACAGAAGGGCCGCTTCTACCCCCCAGAAATGAAAATGAATAAGGCTTTCATCATGTGGTTATGGCCACCATCTTGTCTTTTTTTGACTTCCCCAGCAGATGCTCCTACCTGCTCTCACCTTCACGAAAAGCCTTTAGCAGTGGTGGTCCTAAACTTACAAGGCAGTAAAAGGTATTCTTTGGCAGCAGAATCAACACTAATTTTAGCATAAGATATCCTGTCTTGTTGATGTTTTATTGCTCAGGAAGTGTCTTCTCTTGAGGAAGCACTTTAGATACATATCTTAAGTATTTTAAAATAATTCTATTCAATTTATATCAGTAAACATAATTTCTTACTTTGAACATACTCTCATATTAGTGAATTTCAAACTGTGTCTTGAGCCATTTTTTTTTCTCCAAGTGTTCTCTATCTGCAATTGGCTTCCAATCTTGGGGATGTAACCCAGTAAGGAGACCAGGCCGGGAAAAGTGTTTTTGAAATTGCCCCATATGTCATTTTTACCTTAGTGGTTTACTATAATTCCCTAACAGATATGGAGGAATAAAGAGCAAAAAATAAGAATAAAGCAAACTTTCTAGGACTGATTTTCTGGCTGTGAGTATTAATAGTTAATTTTCCCTCTTCAAACTGTATTTTAAATGTATATTTGCTGAATACCAGCCTTGATGGTTTCCTTCTGCCACCTGCTGGGTATGAGCTATAATTTCAATCAAAATCTCAGTTTCTATGGAGATTCTCAGTCATTCAGGTCGTGGTTGTCCCAAAGGTGCTTTTTCACGAGGCAACTGAATCAGAATCAGAACAGAGCTGGAAGGGACCTTGGAGGTCTTCTAGTCCAGCCCCCTGCTCAAGCAAACTGGACTTTCTTTTTCCTTTTTGAAGACATTTTGCTTCTCATCTAAGAAGCTTCAGCTGAAGAAGCTTCTTAGATGAGAAGCAAAATGTCTTCAGAGAGAAAAAAGAAAGTCCAGTTGCCTCATGAAAAAGCACCTTTGGGAAAATCTCAGTTGTATAAACTATATTTTTCCATCGTACTAGAGTAATTGTTGGTGGGTTTGAAGCACTATGCCTAGTGTAAGAAGTAGAAAGCAAAAGAAATTAAAGACAGAAGATAAAAGAAAAAGAAATCTAACTAAATCAACTTTACACCAATACCTATTAATACTTCCTATCCATATCTTTCTCCCCTTGCATACCAGCCTTGCTTTCACTATGTCTATATTCTGATTTATAGACTGCTCTTTCTCTTTTAGAAGTTCACACCTGTCTTGTTTTAGGATCTTATCAATTCCATCAGGCTATGACTCTTTTTGTCTTCCTCTTCCTCTTGACTCATTCATTTTTTTCTTTGTAGTGAATATTTGTTTTATGATTTGATCCTCATTCATTTTCTCTATATGATCAAACAACCTCAACATACTTTTCATATTGGTCATTCACTTTTATATTCAATCCATATTTATTCAACATCCACTCACTGTTTACTCTATTGCTTCTTAGTTTATCCAACATTTCTCCAATAATCTCTTTCCAGTGCATTCCTCTTATTTTTCTGTTTCTTCTATTATACATTTTTTTCTTTCAATGAACATTCATTCCTTAAAAGAGACCACATATTACCCATTATCTATCCACCAGCATTCATACTTCTTAAAATCTTTCCATCCATTATTCCATCTTTACTAAGTATTCTATTAAGACATAAATCCATAAACCTGCTCTGATTTTTCTCTATGTATGTATAATTTGCAGTCATTTGCTTCATTTTTACTTTCAAACACAAGTGCCCTGGCCTTTGGTGCATTAATTTTCAGAGCTGTACTTGTAATTGCATAAAATCTATCTCACATTAATTTTGTTCCCAGCTAGCAATATAACATACAAAACTGCAAACATGTTCTTGTCCTCAACTATCACTTCAAGCATTCTTTACAAAGTTGTCTCTCTGGCTGATTATTGTATGGATGGATATCACACATCTTTGGCTTATTCCCTGCTCCCTGTGAACAATTTAAAATTCCATTTGTTCACACATATGCTTTACTTCCATAATAAACCACTTAGTACATTCAGCAGTCAACTTTCAACTTCCTATTCCAACAAAAAAATCCATAATTCAAGCCTCTTCATTTTATCCAGTATTAACTGGGTTTCATGGAGCACACCCAAACTCCAATCCTGTTTTTTTTGGAAAACAGAGAGTGATCTGACTACATCAAGGAGGGGAATTTAATGTACTCACCCTCAAATTATGCCTCACCTGTTCTGAGATGAAAACGAGACCTAGCATGTGGCTTCCCATGATCTGCAACAATTTCATAGTTGTCATGGTAACCATGAACTCACAAGTTGCCTCTGGATCTTCCCCAAAAGACGACAAATTATAGTTCCCAACACTATAAGCGGGGTAGGGAGGGGATTCAGTGGCAAGCTTGGACTGGGATGCAACTATGCAGCTGGGCAATGTATTCTGTAACAGCAACCGTCCCATCTTTTCCATAGCCAATCTCATGAACAGGATTTCCCATCTGGTTATTTGCAGAACAATGCCTCTGGCAGAACCTACTGAGCATCAGCTACCACTTTCTTCCCCTGCCATGGGAATGTGAGCAATGCCAGAATTGAAATCTGAATGGACATATTTCCAAGAAGGACCTGTGACATATTTTTTATTATCTATCAACTGATGAATTTTGAAGAAGCTTTAAATTGTATCAAAAACCATGGGCTTTTAGGAAAGATTATGAAGAAATCGTCATTTTGAAGTTGAGAAGATTCAGAGTGAAGGCGTTTTTTTTCAAGGTTTAAGAGGGAGCAGTGACCCTTCTAAGAACACCGATTTTTGACTGCACTGTTTTGCTTGCACATGTATAAACAGAGAAAATAGAATAAAAACATCATAAATCTCCAGTGCACTTTCATCCAAAGGAAGCCAATTCCATATGGTGCTACTACTCTGGGAATTTCCTGCTGTTTGAGAAATGGGATGAGAAAAAGCATTCTGTTTGAAAACCTATCTATAGATTAGGAGAAATAGCTAAATGTTTTGCACCATGTATACATCTATGCAGTTATGTATCATAATATCTGAAACTCATATGAACAACATGAAACTCATATGGATAAGAGGGACTTACAATAGAACATAGCAGATACTCTCTGCTCAGATGTATATGCATATATGCTGTATGTACCTGCCCTTACTCCTCAAAAGAGGCACCCTGTTCTCTAACTTTTTATAGTTATAGTATGTCTAACTTTCAGGAGACCATGGTCAGCCAGCTATAAGGATAATATAAACCAGTCATCTGTTTAGTAAAAGGAGTAAGTCAAGAATGACTATGTTAACACAGAAATCAAGTAGAGAAATGCTTCAAAATTCATATAGGATATTTTTTTCCCACCCAATAACGTTTTTTCTATGTGTATGAACTTACTGATAAATTTAGAACTGATCATAAAGGAGTATGTTGAACCAAGTTTGATTGTAACTGTCTTGATGTTAGCAATGCATTTAGGAGTTGGAATATTTCATTTACAGGCTCCAGCTTGTTCCACAATTGCCAACTCTGAGCTGAAATCCAGAGGAAGTTAACGTAACAATTCATTCTGGTTGTTGTGTACTGAGGATGTGTACTTTATTCCCAATATTAAAAATTTATCAGTATCAAGAAGTATGGATATTTTACACATAAAAGACAGCAAGAGAATTGTCATAAACATTGGAAGGATAAATGTACACTTAATTAGCAGCTATATATTGTTGATATGCGTTGGAAGGTTGCACAAAGAATTTCCAAAGGTGCTTCTTTAATATTGATATGGATGAAATGTCTTTTGAAATATCAAGGCAGTCATACCTTCTGGAGGGCTCAGGAGATTGGTTCTGAAGGCTTTCCCTGATTGTCTGCACATCCTGCGCATTCAGAGATAAAACTTCAAGGCTGAACTTGACATTACAGGGAATACAAAATGGTTGCCAAATTATTGCTGATAACTGATGGAAAAATAAGAGTGATGTATTTCCTTATCTTATTTGTGAATGAGGAACAGGGACTTGGGCAATGTAAGGTGATCATGTCATATTTCATTTTCCAGGTATTTCTGGGTACAGTAGATGCATTCTCTAACTTAGTCTGACATAATGTCTACTGCATCTTTTTTTTTTTTTTTTTGGCTGACATTTCTTGTCTGAAGCAAGAAATATACACCTGATAAAATATGCAATTTTTGAACATTTCAGTTAATGGGCTCTGGTGAGCTTGTAAAATGGACGTAAGAGAATGAAGAATGTACTTGGATGGATATGTGCTCCGCATGAATGAGCAATGTCCAGCAAAGATCACAATCAACTGGATACTACCAGACGGTTGGAGAAAAAGAGGAAGGCCAAAGAAAACCTGGTGCCAAACATTTCAGGAAGATCTGAAAAACATCACCCTGGAATGGAAGGATGTGAAGGCTGTAGCTGTGGATTGAGAACTGTGGAGTACACTGTATGCTTAGCACAGGATATGAATAATAATAAAATGGCCATACAAGGGCTACTTGGCAAAGTTTACATAAAAGAGGCAAGGACTTCTACGAGAAATGCATAGTTTATTTAAGAAAACTGATCAAGGAGAGAAGCAACCTAGAACTAAGGAGAAACTTCCTGACAGTTAGAACAATTAACCAGTGGAACAACCTGCCTCCAGAAGCGGTGAATGCTCCAACACTGGAAGTTTTTAAGAAGAGACTGGACAGCCATTTGTCTGAAATGGTGTAGGGTTCTTGCCTGAGCAGGGGGTTGGACTCAATGACCTCCAAGGTCCCTTCCAACTTTATTGTTGTTGTTGTTATTATTATTATTATTATTATTTACAGATTCTTTAAAGGTAATAATATGAAGCTCTTTGAAATGTTTATTTTAAAAGGCATTTGAATGTTATAGTCTATATTTTTAAAAATACACATTTAAATAGCCATAAATGCTTGAAAAGCTCAGATTTACACATTATTACTGTGTAGCTAGCTAGATTTATCTGGCAGAGAATTGTAACCAGCACCTTGGATTACACCCAGAATCCTAACTGCCGGTGCAGCTCAGAAAGCAATGGGGACATTAAGGTAATCCAATGAAGCATTGGACCTTCATTGAGGCAGGAGTAACTGTCTGAAGAGCTAGCTAGCTTGCTCACTCGCAAGTTGACATTCTGTCTCTGTTACCTACAAGACACACTTATTTTTCCATTTATTTTAATAAATAAATTCTTTGTAAGAATAGGAAGTTAGGAAAAAGAGAAATCTTGCCAATAGCAACACCTACTGTTGTAAGAAAGATACAGCAAGCTTTTTATGAGTCTGTTTTGTAACAAATTCTAAAGAGCATATCCCAAGCCCCCCCAAAAAGGGAGGGGGAGCATGTACTGTAGTAGACCAGATGTTATCTAAGTTCAGTTGGGTTTCAGGATTGCAATAGTTGTGGTTGTCAATCAGTGTTGAGAAAAGGCAAGAGGTTGGGCCTGCAGCCCTCACTTGTGGGTGCTGCAGGGATCAACTCTCTGTCCCCCTTTGTTTAAAGTCTACACGAAAGCACTTAGTCCACCAATAGTTTGGCCTGAGGTGTCATCAGTATGCTGACATCTTGGCTGACAAAGTTCTGACCTGGAGCCCAGAGATTATCTGAATGTGGAGGAACACATTTGGGTTCAGTTCTGACATATATGAGTAACTTTGAGCCTCTTGCTTCTGGGGACATCATAGCTTTAATCTTTAATGGAATTACTTTTCCACATGCAAGACTGGTATGCACTCTGGTGGTCCTTTGGACTTATAGTTCCTACTCAAACAGCTGGTGGCAGCTGTGTCCAAGTGGGTCTTTGTACAGATTTATCTGGCATGTCAGTTCCGCCCATTCTCAAACCAAGAGGGCTCTTTCTTTCTTTCTTTCTTTCTTTCTTTCTTTCTTTCTTTCTTTCTTTCTTTCTTTCTTTCCTTTTTTCTTTCTTTTTCTTTCTTTCTTTCTCTCTTTCTTTCCTTTCTTTCTTTCTCTCTCTTTCCTTCTTTTCATTCATTTTATCCCACCTTTATCTTACAAATAACTCAAGGTAGAAAAAATATCCAACACATTTCTTCTACTATTTTCCCCACAACAACCGTGTAAGGTGAGGTGGGCTAAGAGAGAGTAACTGGTCCAAAGTCACCCAGCTGTGGCTAAATAAAGACTTGAACTCAGTTCTTCCCACTTTCTAGACTGGTGCCTTAACTGTTAGACCAAACAGCCTCTCTGTTTCCCCTTCATTGGACCACCGCAATGCACTATCCATGTCCCCATTGCTTTGTGGGCTGCACCTGCTGCCAATTGGGGTTCTGGGTGCAATCCAAGGTGCTGGTTATGATTCTCTGCCAGATCAACCTTATAGTAATGTGTTATGAGCTGGTAGGGGGTAATTAAATCTCACTGGCAGACCTCATCTTCCAAGGACTCATACTTTTCTGTTACACCAATAAAGATATAAAAAAGAATGTATTGAGGAAAGAGCAATACCAAAGAAGGTAAGTAGTCACGTAGAATCCCAAATCAAAGCAATACGGTATAACTTAATCAGATTGTAAGTTATCAAACTCTGCAGTACTGGGCCATCTGAAAATAATAAATAATAATAATAATATTTATTTATTTTATTGGAAAAAAATCAAAATCTCATCTTTTAATGAAAAAAGATGACCTTCCTTGCTTACTTCTCACTGCATCCAGAAGACAAAAACTGTGCTCTTAGAGACTTAGACGCATATCTGCCATGTGAAAATGAGGATTCATTGACCCATTCTTTTTGTCTTTTTTATTACGATTTGAGAAGAACAGGCAAGGTTGATTGTTAAATGAGATAGGGAAAACATGATTTTGTTATTATTGTCTCCTCCCAGTTAATATTTCCTGACTCATGAAAGTCAGGAAATATTAGAAAAGGATGTTTTCCTTGCCTGGGCTGCTGTGGTCATGAGAGTGCATGCTATTCCTTGCCTTATATCAGGGTTCCCCAAAGTGATCAATATTGACACTCAAGGGTCAACGAGAGTATTCAAGGGGTAAATAAATGACTCAAGGTCAAAAGGGGGTCAGTAAATGTCTGGGACTCAACAGATGGTTAATAAATGATGAAAGGTCACTTGGGCTTAATTAATCTTCTTGGGGGCCTCCATAGAGCTCTACACAGGATAGTCTTTAGTCCTGAAGATAAGCTGGCCAGTGGCAAGATAGTGCTACCTGGGATTGGATGGTAAGTCACAAGCAAAAGTGGCTTTGCATTAATATTCATGGCACTATTAGTTAAAATAGTATTTATTAAATTATTTTCATATAATAAATGTTTGGGAATTAATGAACAATTTGAAACTTCATGAAGTTGAAGAGCTGAAGTGTTTGGGACCCCTGCCTTTTATTAACTTGTCTTCCACTAGCCTGAAAAGGTTGCAGCTTACAAAACTCTCGGCAAGTGGTAAATTGTTTTTGAAGTTCTTCCATCAAAGGTGCATCACGATCTCTCTTCCATTCTGTAAATTCCTCCCTGCTTTTGCAATTTCCTTCTGGCTGTAGCTTCACAGGTCCTCTCCCCCCCCCACATAGCAATTCCTTCCGCAGGGTGAAGATCAGGTCAAATGATCAGAGGTTTCTACAGGAAACTCATTCCCTTCTAGGTATGATTACTCCTCCTTTGAAAAGCAAACACTTAAAACACAGAGAACAATCAGGCTTTACAGTATACAGCATTCAGCATACTTTGGCATCTATCTGGTAAAGCTTGTTAGAAAGGATTTTCATACTACCCCCTTTCCCCCAGCTTGTGATCCTGGGAAAGAGGGGCTGTAACCGTTCTTTAAAAACGCTTAGTTTTTACCTACTTGCATATTTTTGGTTGTCAGGGCAAGTTCAAATATTACTGCAAAAGGAATAAAGAGGAGAATGAAGGAGGAGATGCATGTTAATCTATGATGGCAAAAAAAATAATTAAAAAAAATCGGAGGAGCCTGAATATTATGAAGGGGAAAAGAATGTGGATTATGCAGACTGCATGTGAGACAGATTACAAGTACTTACAAAACAACTGTAATATGTTAAAACCTCATTTTTTGTTGAGACCTTCTGAAATTGCCTTTTATGTGAGTTTCCTTCCTTCGACTTCCTTCAGTTTAAATTCTGTATGACTTTTCTAGCCAGTTTATGTATCTGTTGCAGTGATCTGCAGCTCACAAAAACATATTTTTAATAACAATTTAATAATAATTATATATATATTATTTCTCTAAAAAGATGTTAGAAACAGCTCAATGCTCAAAAGAGATCAATCACAAAAGTAAAATAAAGTAACACATATGCAGCTCGATAATTTGTATCCCCTAGAATACTGTAAAGGAATTAAGGCAATCCAACAACCTTCCCCATAAATTGCAAATATAGCTACATATTTGTGTGAAAATATGAGTTCTTGAGCTGCATCTAAAGAATGTAATAAGCTTGTTAGTTTGGCAATTCTTATAGCAACATATCTCCACAAGATCATCTTAAAACTTAGTTTGCATACATTTTGATTTTAGCACAAGGTTGCACTACATTCATAACAAAGAGGCACATAAAGTATGATCAATGTATAAAATATTACTCTTGACATATAGGATATTGGGATTTACCCAAGGGTTTCACAGGAATTAAGAATGGTTCAAGGTAACTCCCATTGCAAGCAACCCTCACTATAAGGTATCATAAGCAGGCTGATGGGTAAAATATCAGTGAAAACTTTGCTTTTCATTTTAGTGCAATCGTAATCTTGGAATCTGTTTTTAAGTAAGTATTTATAAATTCATGCTTAAGTGTTGTCAGAATAATAATTTGGTGTTCAAACTCAGCCAGGGCTGTGCAAGAATAAATAAAAATGAGATCCACACAGCTGTGAGGAAGAAATATTTATTCCTAAAAACAAAACAGTTTGCCTTTAGGGGCAGGCAGTAGAGAAATGGGATACAGCAGATTTTTATAGAGGGAGTTTGTCCAGGGTGTCAATTGCTGATTCTAGGGTAGCGCATGAGGGTGTGTGTGTGTCTGTGTGTGTTCTTGGGAACATGCAGTTCCTCTGTTTGCAGACCTTATCCTTTGATATATGAATTATGTCTGGGTAACATATTTGGGGGTTTGAGGAAATTTGCTAATTTTAATTTGATCAACTTACTCTGAGCCAGACTATCAATTATCTAGTGGAGACACTGATTCTCAGACCATTGTGGATTCTGTTAATATTTTAACGGAAGATGGAAACAGTAAAAAGAATAAAATACATTTGGATATAAAATTTCTCACAGTGTGCAACAAAGGGTGAACATGCAAATCTGGCAAGTTCTGTGCAATTAATACTTTTTGCCCGCTCAGTCCTTACATTGCCTAAAGGGTTTCCTTCCTATATAGTATGTTTAGGTGTGTGTGTCATGTATGTGTTTCACTTTGAGAGCGGGCAACTAAATTTCATTTTTGTTGTGTGCCGTTGTGCCCACAGTAAAAAAATGACAATAAAGGTTATCTTATCTTACCTTATTCGGCTTAAGGTACGGGGCTTCCCTTTCTCTAATCACAATCCTTAACCTAGTCCAGGGGTAGGCAACCTCGGCTCTTTTATGACTCATGGACTTCAACTCCCAGAATTCCTGAGTCAGCTATGCTGACTCAGGAATTCTGGGAGTTGAAGTCCATGAGTCATAAAAGAGCCGAAGTTGCCTACCCCTGACCTAGTCCTACTCTGCCTATAAGTAGTAGACGTACCTCATGCATTAGGTAAATGGGCGATACTGTATAATACAGGAAGGGGACTGGCTTCACCAGCTGAATTGCTGCCTCACAGCTGTCTAGTTCAGCGAATGGCAAAAGCGCTGCCAAAACAAACCTAGCAAGCGCAGCTAGCCCTATCGTCAGGCCAGTCCTTCTATAGCCGCCTTCAGCGCAAAGGCTGCTGGGGAAAAGTACCGGGCAAGCAGCGCGTTAAGTGACTGCTAGGCCGCGTGCTTCCCTTCGCTATGGATGCGGTGCTGGCCGACGCGCTGCTCTCCCAGTGCCCCGATTGGGGTGCGCTGCTGCGGACGGTGTGCGGCGAAGAGGGTGCGCTCAGCCTCGAGCGAGCGGAGGCGCTGCGTTTCCTTTTGGAACGGGCGACACGTGTCGGACCGCGCAACCAGGGCGAAGAGGCGCAACGGGCGGCCTGGGAGCTGGCGCTGCATCGCTGCCTCCCGGCGCTTCTCAGTGGGAGCGGCGCGTCGGCGGGTGGAGGCCCGGAGAGTTGGCGGAGATTCATGACAGCAGCCGGTGGAGTGCTGCGTTCCTGCGTCTTGGTCTGCGGACCCCGCCTGGCGGAGCGGTTGGCCGGCGAAGTGCTGGAAAGCTGCGCGGGGATTCAGGGTTTGCAAACGGAGGGCCGCGTCGAGGTTCTGTGTGCGGCGGCGCCTTGGCTGGGTGACTCCGAGCTGCTCAGGAGAACCGTGGCGGCCGCCCTGGAGCTGCTGCGAGGAGACGGGGAAGACGAGCAAGAGGAAGAGAAAGCGTTGCTGGTGGGCGGCAGGCTGTTGCCGGTGTTAGGAAGAAATGGCGCCGCCCTGAGTCTCGTCTGGGAAGGCCTGGTGCTGTCGCCCCTCGGCGATGCTCCGCGGGTGAACCGGACTCTGCTGGTCCTGAGCGCCCTCTCCGACGTCCTGTTTCCTCGACAGAACGGTGTCACACATGGCGAGGCAGCTTCTCTGCTGGATGCGAGGCTTTCTTGCAACTTTTGGGAAGTGGTGCAAAAGGGACTGTCGGAGAGCGATGCTCTGTGCCGGAAAAGAGCCCGGTATTTGTTGAAGAAAGCCGTCGATGTATCTGATAAAGTGGCCTTGGAGTGCAGGTGTAACCTGGACGATGGAAATGGTATCTGTCGGCTCTGAATGGCATATACTAGACCAGGGGTAGTCAACCTTGGCTCTTTTATGACTCGTGGACTTCAACTCCCAGAATTCCTGAGCCAGCACAGCTGGCTCAGGAATTCTGGGAGTTGAAGTCCACGAGTCATAAAAGAGCCAAGGTTGATTACCCCTGCACTAGACCCAAAGCCTGGTCTTACAAGCATTTAGTATGTGGAGTGATTGTGAGAAAAGGCATGTTTGTGCTGGCTTTCCAGCCCAAGGCCAGCTAGTCAGGTTTTGGAATGGCATAGTAAATTGCTTTAAATCTGGAGTACTATTATTGTCACAAGGTCCTTATAGTTAGATGACCATAAATGAGAAATAAATGGTAATCAAACCTTTCTCCATGGTCATTCTATCCTGACATGAATTATTCCATAAATTGTGACGGCCTTATACAAATCTCTGTCAGATATGTATCTGTAACATGTAAATTTCTGTTCACCCTATTTGGAAAAAAAAAGATTTAATTCTGAAAACATTGCAGAAGATAGCAGTCAAAATGCATTCCCTGTGTGAAAAGAATGGTACTTTAAACTCCTTACTTAGCCTGGAAAAAAGCCTTTGGTGGGATATTAGTTGAGATACATAAAATTCTGGATTAGGAGGTACAAATTGCTGGAAATATTTTTAGTCAAATATTGCCTTGGATAATAAAATCAATAGGTATGTTAATAGAATAGATTCAGTCAAAGATGGAACATATCAGTCATAGTAAATGTAGATGTAGCTGAGAAAACTATGGCAATATGTCTCTATGGATTTTCTAAATTTGCTCAGATAAAAACAAAAAAGGTAGAACTAAAGATTTATAATATAGATTGTTCAAGAGAAATAATTATTCTTTCCAGACAAAGATCATGTCACAAGACAATGTGCAGAAATTGATTAATAGCTTTTTAAAAAGTTCCCATGATAGAAGATGGATGGCACTATAAGGAGAGTGAAGACTACAGTATTGCTTCATTGTTCATTCAGTTGCTAGTGAAGTTAATACTTCATTAAGAATGAACTTGGATTTGCATTAAAAACAATAAATGGAAATGCTAGCCTAAGCTTCAAATAGAATGAGGTGAGCAAAAATAGGTTAAGAAAAAAAGAAAAGTATAGTAGTACATCTTTTCATTGTCATAGCCATTCCATACCCTATCAAACTTCAATACATTGATCTAGGTCACTCTAGGACGGGGGTGTGAAACTGCTGGCCCACGGGCCAGACGCATCACATGGAAGCCGCGCCCACCCCATTGTCGGCAATGGCAAAACTGGCCCGATATGTTGCGCGACGTCATGTGACGTCGCGAGTTTGACATACCTGCTCTAGGAGAACCTGCTTCATACTAGTTCCTGTAGGATGCAACCTAGTTGGGAAATATAAGAGTAGTCTGTGTGTTGGATGCTGATAAAAAAAATTACCTAGTGAATAACAAATGAGGTGCAAGAAAACCTCCAGTCTAGATTGTATGTAGCTATTTTATTGGGTTGAGATAGTAACAGTGTTTGAGAAGTCTATAATACTGGAAAAGGGAAGGAGGA
Organism: Protobothrops mucrosquamatus; assembly: GCF_001527695.2. Classification (NCBI taxonomy): domain Eukaryota; kingdom Metazoa; phylum Chordata; class Lepidosauria; order Squamata; family Viperidae; genus Protobothrops; species Protobothrops mucrosquamatus. The sequence continues at coordinate 31,664 of NW_015386835.1, read as the reverse complement.
TGGACTCAGTTGTGTGGGAACAGATTGTCCTGGAGAAAATCTGTCTGATCGTAAGAGTTGACAACAAATTGATGGCATATAATCAATACAGTACCAATATAGGGCTTGTTAGGAGAGGAAGAGAGAAAATGATTGAGGTCTTTTCCACATATAGAGAATTATAAAGAGAGGAAGAATTATACTCTTAAATGAAAATATTATTTCTGGTTGCCCACTTGGACATTTGCCCACTTGGACATTGTATTGAGAGATATTTCCTGTTGATAGTGATAGGATTATTTGAAGGGATCAGAGATTGCATTATTATTTTCTATTATTAACATTAATTTAGGCATAGGCATTATTTATATAACTTTGCTTAAAAGACAAAACATCTGATTTGCTTATCTTATAGGATCTTGTTTGTTTTGGTGGTGTGCTGAAAAAAAAGATCAATTTACCCAGTTTTGGGAAAATTATATTTTAATAATGGAGACTTTGGAAGGAAATCAGGTAAATATAGTTACTAAAGAGCATTGGTTTTGTTATTGTAAACAAAATTTATTTACAGTATTTACCAAATTTATATGTGAGGGTTTGATATAGTTGTAAGATATAAAAAATAGATGAAGACAGGAATAGAGATGTCAGAACTATTTTATTGCTAAATGGATACATTAGCATTTATAGAAGTTATTGCTTTACCTTCAGAGAGCATGGATAGAAATTGAAAATAGAGTGAATGATTCAATCTTAGTAATTACATATTTTTTAAAAATATGTTGAAGGGACTTAAAATCAGAATGACTTAAAATGTAAAGTTCATAAAAGAAGTCCTGTGTGTGAATTACACTGAATATTTATGCTAACATTTTCATGGTCCCTATCACTTACTGTTGTGAAGATCTTAAAGATCAATATCTAGCTCTTATCTAAGATTATACTTTTTATTAATAAAGCATGTTAATACAGTAATTTCTGTGTTCCAATTTCAGATACATGTTATAAAACCAGTTTTGCCAAAGTTGAATAGCTTGTATGAACTTGCAGTATCAGAAGAAATAGGTAAGGGGTTTTTTTTGGGGGGGGGGGGTAAGATAAGTCCTGTTAATGTTCGGTATCACCAAGTAAATTTTTGAATTTATTTTCAGTTCTGCAAAATTTACTGGTGATTGATTATTCATGTCCTTTAGAAATATTTTTAGCCTTTGTAGTTGGTAACAAACATAAAATGAAGTTAGTTCATCTTGGTATTCCCCTATCACAGGTTACATTGTTGGTTGAGTGAAATGTAAAATCATCATTTTAATTAATTTGATAATATGTCCCACCTTTCTATCCACAAGGCAATCATTCTGTGTGTTTATAGAATATACAAAACATTTGGTTCACAATTAAGTGGTCTGGCCCTCAGAGCCATGCTATGTTCTGCGATGGAAAAGGAAGAACCGTTCTTGTTTTTTCTTTTGCTTACCTATTCTGCAAAACAGCTTTACTGCTCATGAGCACCACCTTAAAGAAACTTAAGGACAGGATTTGGTATTGGGTTAAAGCAAACTAGTGTAGACCTAGAGGCATTAGAGCAGTGTTTCTCAACCTTGACAATTTTAAGGCATGTGGACTTCAACTCCCAGAATTCCACAGCCAGCATTGCTGGCTGTGGAATTCTGGAAGTTGAAATCCACATGCCTTAAAATTGTCAAGGTTGAGAAACACTGCATTAGAGTCTTAGGGCAGGAATTGTCTCAAGGGCTGCTCAGATTTTGCTGCTTGGATTTCTGCTTCCTAATTTAGCATTTTTGCCAGTTGACCTAGTCTGATTGCAACTGGACCTTGGACCATCTCAGTACTTTCATATTATCCAGGGCTTCAGTATCATTGAAGTATAAGCAAGAAATAAAATGTCGCAAATTCAGAGACATCACTTTTCTGAGACAGAGTCTTTTTAACCCATTCTCTATTCTTAAGTTGATATTGGAGGCCAGTCCAGAATCAATAAGAAAAGCTCATGATCTTAACACATCACTCCTTCACCGTCATGGCAACAGCTGTACCCAAACAGAATATTAGTTTCAGAATGTGCCTTGTTGCACCTCTGAAGCCAAAATTCTCAGCAACTTCCAGCTAAGCAATCCTTGACCATTTTGCAACGTATAGCAACTTGTGACATCTGCCAAGCATCACTGAGGTGAGAGAGAGAGATAGACAGTCCTCAGTAGTCCTATACTGGTAGAATAATGATTAGATGATCAGATGATGTTATAAGTCACTTTTGCCTCTTTAGTTAAATCCTGCAGAATAAAAATGTTTAGGTTGTCCAGTGCTCGCCCCAAGATTTCCTTGGCTACCCTAGGAAAGAGGGCTGTTAGTTAGGGAGGTGAGTCTATACTGTCTCCCCTAATGCGACTCTTGAACTCTACATTCAATTACATTGCATCTGGAAGTTTTACTTAGTGATAACTGCTACATTACATTGACAGATATTAATCTCTCAGTTGCTTTCTAGACCCAATTAAAGGCATTCATCTTTTATCTTTAAAGTTTTGATTAGTTTAAGTTTTGACTATATAAGTAACTGCTTGTCTTGTATAAACCAACTACATTATTAAGGTTGACAGAAGAGATCCTTTTCCAGCCATCCCCATTTTTAATATTGTTTTTCTTTGTAGATTGTTTTCATTGTGATGTTTCTCATAATTGCTGTAACTATATAAAATAATCAGCTCTTACAAACTAAATTATTTGTATGGACATGCAATCAAGGGAAATAGCTTATGCAAAGTGTACAGATTTTTTTTTTCACAACAGGTTGTTGGACGTTCCATCCTTCATGGCATATGTGCATTTACAAAAGAATGTTTGAGAGTGAAAACAAGACATTGGCAAAGGAAAGTGTCATTCACTTTCTTGAAATCTGGCAAAGAAAATGTCTTCCATCATCACAAGGATTTTCAGAGGTAAGGTTTGCTGCTCATCCATATAAGATATTTTTATGAATCCTCTAAAGCAGGGATACCCAACCCCTGGGCCGTGGCCCCGTCCTGGCCTGTGGCCTGTTGGGAACCAGGGTGCCCAAGCAATGGGCGGGCAAGTGTGCGCATGCAGTTCCACTTCCACAAGCAGTGGGAAAACGTGTGCACAAAGCTCCATTTGTGTGAGCGGGGTGCGTCCATGCACCTGTTGCTTGCACAAATGAAGCTGCGCACACATGCTGACTCACCTCTCATGCAGAACCATCCTTTCTCCCTGCTGCCGACGCTCCTGGTCCACAAAGCTGGAAAGATTGGGGACCGCTGCTCTAAGGAAGGCCTAGCTAGCTGTTGCCACTATCCCCCTGGGAGGAAATGTTTGAAGTCTTTTTAATATAGCTGCTTCATAATTCCTTATTTTTCAACAGTTGAAGCTAGTGTTCCTATATAATCTTACCTGAAGATTTTAATTGTTCCCTGATTAACTGTATTATGTCTATATCTAAAAAGATATTTACTGTAGAACAAATAAAATGCAATTAATGTCTGTTTTATTTCTTTTAATGAAAATCTAATTTCTTTCGTTTAGTTCATTATTGGCCCTTTAATGGATGCTCTCTCAGAAAGTTCTCTTTATAGCAGGTAAATACATAGTTTAATGAAAAAGTTTAATGAAAAACTCAGTAAGAGAATTTTTGCAGATGTTGAAAGATAAGGGTTTTTTTTGTTTCAGCTTTTATTGCATTTTGGGGAAAAACTGCATATTTGTACCTATCTTTAATAGCAGTTGAACTATAGTCAGAATAGGGAAGAATAGGGAGGAGAAAAAATAACACTCTCATTATCACTCAGTTACATTAATATTTGATGCACCTACATTTAAAACAGGGAGAAAAGAAGTAAGAGAAACTCCAGAAAATAACTCTCTTGGATGCCACTATTGCCTGTTAATTCATTATATAGTGCAGAAATAGCCACATCTATCTTTTCTGACAGGTCAAGGGCCATACTGGATGCAAATGATGTAAAATGGTTAGACTTATGTCATGCAGATTGAAAGGGGCTGGATTTCTCTCCCTCTCTCTTTGAGGGCCTTCTTTTTAAAACAATGCTATCCTCATTTCCTTCTCAACATATTTAATAATTGTGATCGGAAGGGGTTCCAAGGCTGTCAAAAAAAAAAGTGAATCAGGAAGTGAGTTTGTTTATTCAGAAAATGGTTGTCTGTTCTTTGAGGATAGCTTGCTTTTGGAATGTTATCTGATCTAAATTGTATTTTTGTTTGTTTGTTTCAGTCAAGAGGGGTATCCAGGTATCATTGGGTGCAAAGAGGACTTTTATGAAAGCTGGTGTTATTGCCTGTTGTTACCCCAACAGTCTCCTGCACATCCTCTCTTATGGGTGGGGGATCTTCCTGATTTAGTTAGATGTAATTGAGAGAAAGAAGAGGGTCTCTCCCATAGGCAGCTTTTATGAATGGGAGCTCCATTCAGGCAAAATGCTTCTGTCTGATTTTGAGAAACTTCTGTCCTGCAGAACTCTCTGGGTACAGTTTTCCCCATTCCAGCAAGCAAGATGAGTCTTTTCTTTTTAAGTTTGAGAATCTACTAGGGAAAGCAGGATGCACAAAAATCAGCTTTACACTCTCTTATCTCGCAACCAGACCAAATGAATACCGTGGGATATTCTTCTAATATTTTAGTTATTTATCAACATGAAACATATCTCTGTTTAGGTTTTGATAATCTGCAAATTTATTCAATAACCTAATAAAATGTTGTGATAAAATTAAATTGTAGCCTTGGCACTGAATTTATTTAAATTATCTTTTTGCTTTAACTTTACAGGGTATCAGGTCAGATTATGGGCACTTGTCCACCATTAGGAATAATTCTGCAGAATTTCATGGCAACTTACTTCACAAGCCTTCCAGAAAGTGAAAAAAGTATGTGTAGTTAATGGCGTTATTTTGGAATAGCATAAATGTCAGTTCTCTGCTTCTGGATAACTTATTATTACTAGCTGCATTTACTTTTATTTTTGACACAAAGACAGATATAAATTGATGATGATGATGAAGACATGGGGATTGGTGTTTATGCAGGGCTTGTCTGGTGATATCACTAGGTTTCCGAGGTTGGCACAGACCCATAATGCAGAAGATTTTATTGGCATGTACCAAAAATGGCAATAGTGGTGCAGTGGCCTTCTGAAAGAGAGAAATTAGCCCCAAATCACTTGCTAAATTTCATGAATGTGGTTACTGTGTTAAACTGTTCCTTCTTTCCATTAAAATGGAGCTCAGAATCTGAGGATGATAGTGAAAGTGCACAAGTGATATTAAACACTCATAAAATTGGAACAAATAAAACAGCATACTGTGACTAGTCTTGCCCTATCTTATTTTACAACGTTCTCATTCTCACTTATCCTGTAAATTTATCCCCCAGGTCAAAAAATCTGTCTCTTGGGCTAAAATTAGAAGACATTCTATAGATCTGAAGATTATAATCTAAATTGTGATTGAGACAATATATTTATTCCCATTTATGTTTGAAATTAGCTTTATTTTTTATTATACATCATTAAATTTTTTACAAAGAATGAAATATAAAAAAATTGGAGAGAAAAATAAGAAGGGACATATTGCAAAGGATGAAGGGAAAAGGAAGAAATAAAAAAGCTTCCTATTTTACTTGATACAGTTACAAATATAACACATATTAACCTTTTGATCTGAAGTTAATTATTATATAGTACTTCTATAATCATAAACACATCCAAGTGTCAAATCCCAAAATTAATACAGCATTTCTTTTCAGTCTCGAACAAAAAGTCCATAAGTGGTTTCCATGTAGAACCAAAGCTAGACAAACCTCTGTTTTCAATATGAGAATAATGCTGGTTTTTTTTCTTTTTAAAGGTAGCTTTTTGTTAAAATTTATTCAGAAGATGAGCAGTAGGCACTGGTGCGCTGTTCCTGTTTTGTTTCTCTCCATGGCCTTGGCACATATACCACAGTGTAGAGCACTGGATAGCAAAGGGCTCCTTGCATTAAGGTGATGTGCTGAATTTTGTTTCTGTGAATTTTCTGTATACTCAGTTCACTGTTTGACTTTTCAAAACATGTATTTGGTCCATTTACAGAAACGTTCTGCAGTGTACTATGATCACACATCAGATTCTTCTACGAGGAGCTGCTCAGTGTTTTCTTCTTAAAGCAGCTATGCACTTAATAGATGCAGTAAGTATTATATTTTTAAACAAATGGTTGCTTTAATATACGGAAGGAAAAAAATAAAGCAAAAATGGTCAAAAGCATATTACACTGTAATATGTATAAAAATAGTTTTTAAACAGAGTATTAAATGTTGGCTATATAGAATCATCATCATCATTTTTGGTAGTAAGTATTCCAATCCTGATAGGTTTTTTTATATATATTTTAGGAAAGGCAATTCGTCACATACACTTAATTGTTTCCTAGTGCTTCCAAAGATAAAACTTTTCCCTTTCAAAATGCAAGAGTCCCAGTTAGTTTGATTTCTTCTTGAAAATCCAAACTGAAATATTTCTCCTATTTAAATTGACTTCCTAGCCATCAATTTTTTTTAAAGAAAAAAAGAAGTCAGCTTTCATGTGTGTATTTATCTTGCATTAAAATGAACAACTGCATGATTACATTATTATGTCTAAGGTATGATATTGGAAGTTACCAAGAAACTGTGCACTTCAGTTTGCTCTCCCTGGTATAAAATATGTCAGGAATTCAGCTGGTCATTAATTCAAATTTATGTACACCATAAATGCATCAGAATTAAATGGCTTGGGCTCAAGAAAGATAATCTGATTGCTGTTTTATTGATATTTGTTGTTTTTGAAAATAATTGCTACTTGCTCTTCTATTTGATCATGTAATGAAGAATTGTGGTCCAAAATTTACTAGCAGTTTGCATGTTGAAATTTAATAGCAATAGCATTTAGACTTATATACTGCTTCACAATGCTTTACAGCTCTCTCTAAGTGGTTTACAGAGTCAGCATATTGCCTCTAATGATAGAAAATATGCTTGTGTGTATTTCCTCTTTGAAAGTGGCCATGGAGATTAAGTTAGTGCTTGAACAATTTTGTCTGAAACTTGTGCATCAGATATAGTTCTAATAGTCTAATATGGGTTACACTTCATTTCATATAAACAAAAGAAATAGCAAATGGACAAGTGAACACTTTTTTCAGCAACAAAAGGAGAGAACATTTTAAGAGAGACAGAGTGTGTTCATGCTGGTTTTTGCAACAGCAGACATGTAAACATTTCTGTTAATTTAAAAAGAATGATATGATATTATGATAACATGAACATATGATATTGAGTTTTGGAGCAAAATGTGGTACTAAAATCTATTATCTCTCCTTTATAAAGAAGCCACATCAATTATTTATAAATTTAAGTTGGATTGCCTTTTTAAAAAGATAAAAACTAATTTTAATTGATTAAAAGCTCATTACTAAATAAGGCTGTGCTAAAACATTGTGTTGTCAAACTTGGTTAGAATTTGTATTTTTTGAAGAAAAATATGGCAGTGCCAGAATATGAAGAAGGCAATGCTACCTAATTAAAAGAAAGGAAATGTGCACTATGGAAGTATTCTATCTTTTAAAATAACACTTGACACAATATTTATATTCCCCGTATTGTAATAAATTCTAATAACATTTGTTTCTTTAGCAAAAAGTATCACTCTCGGATATTTCAAACTTCGTTACGTATCTGAAACCAGAGGAATCACTAGGAAGAGGAACCGCTTTGTGGAGAATGGTGAGAAAAATGAAATCCTCAGTTATGTAACTGAGTAATAATTGTTTGCCATGATTATTGCTAATCTCATTGTGAAGGATTATATGACATCAGCACTCTGCTCAGAAGCCCAGATGCATGATACGTTTTCTCCCCCATGTTTTTGTTCCAACTTGTCCGGGTGATGTACCTATGATGCTAGGTTTATAATGTAAAATTTTCAAACTTAAGAGTAGTTGAATTCAGGTTGAACTAGCATTCCTGCCCAAGCCAGCTGTCTTGTCTGTGAATTAACATTATTCTTCCCTCTACTTGTTTATAGAAAAATAATATGAGAGGTACAAATGGTGTTTAATTTTGTTTTGCTCAGCTTTGTGATTGGCTGCACATAAATGACAAGCACTTTCAAAAGACTTTAAACTGCGAAGTCCCACAAGATAAAACAGCATTAAGTGTTTATGTGCAGCTTCTTGTGGAGGACTACCTGAAAACACCTCTTGCCAGTTGTAAGTATTGTGTAATAATACTGTTAAAAGTAGGGACACATTTACGAAACAGTTGATTCCTAGTGTAGAATGCATTCACATTAGACTTAATATAAATTTTTGAAAAAGCTGATTTTATGCAAGAGAAAAAGAAACCTACATATTTACTTCTACCTGCTTAGTAAGTAATTAAGAGAACTCAAAAGTGCAACTAATTTCACAGCCAGTGTGCTAAGACATATTCAGTGTCTCGTCTCGAAAAAATAATAATTAAATTTGAATATTAAATTTCACGTTTACAAAACCAAAATTAAAATAGAAATTTCTTGTACTTTCTCAATTTCAATGTATGTATTTTTTTAAAAAAAGTATTTCAAACTCTACATACAACAGCCTTTATCTGAGCTGAACTGATAATTATTGTCGCAAAATTGTACACTTTAAAATATATTTGTACCTGCATACCATACTTTTCATATTCAAAAGATCGTGGTTTTTTTCCACAACAGCAGAATATTGTCTTCCGGACTGGTTTGATGCTAAGCGGGTGGCTACAATGATTCTTCTAGCTGCAGATGTGGAAGAGATAAGGCACACATATAAGTAAGTATAAGGTTATTCCATTAGATACAAAAGAGCAGGGGTAGTCAACCTTGGCTCTTTTATGACTCGTGGACTTCAACTCCCAGAATTCCTGAGCCACGAGTCATAAAAGAGCCCAGGTTGACTACCCCTGTAAAAAGAGGCTAACAAGGACCAATCTCAAGTCAGAACGAAGGGAGGCTTTCTAACTTATTAATATATTTGTTTTCTTGGGTAGTATTTAAGGATTTGTCCACTCCTGATAATTGATTATAACATATTCTTAAAATAATCTGATTTAAATGTTCAGTCTGTTTCTTTTTTCCATTCTCTTTTTACAAACGATACTCCTGACTCAGAATTGAAATATGCCAAACCTAGTGTCTTCTGGTGTTGATATCTCTCAAGATCATAAAATTTAGACTCTGGTGATTTCTCCTACTTGTTGCTGTTTGGAAGGTGTAGGTGTGACATCAGTGCTATGTGATACCTTCTGCTTTAGAAAATGGCGCTTTACTTTCCAGAAGTCAGCATACATTTTGTGATAATCCTTTTATTGTTTATTTTGTATAGAGACAATAGCAGCACCGAACGGATTGGCCTGAAGTCTCTCTTAAATCCTCTGCTGGATGTATTGCTGAAACTTGGCACCAATCCCTACATCTCATCACTGAAAGTTGATAAAAGCCTACAATTACTATTGAAGATAATGCAGACTTGTTCAATCAAAACTTCTAGACCAGAAGTTGGTTAGTGGTATCTTCAGTATGTTAACTTTATTATTCTTGATCCTCTAATTAGAATAACAACATAAAGTCTATGAAAATTATTTCACCTTATTTGGGTAGATAGGCACACTGAAAATGTTGATCACATAACTTGGATTCCATCATCAAATGTTTGCTGTTAGTAATAAAGATGAAGTCACACAATCACTTTTGTAGTGATCTGACTAGCCATTTCAAAGACATGAATTGGGGTCTGAGCCTTAACATGCAAAAGTTTTTGAATCTACAATTTTATGTTTGTACAGAAAGGCAAACTGTTGAGGGCCAAATTTATGATGTTCCAAAGTGCTAGATCATTTATTCATCTCTTTCAGGTTCAGCCTCTCTCCTCTAAGTCAGGGCTTTTCAACCTTTTCACCCATTGTACTACTTTTAGGATATGGCAATATCCGAGTACCACCAGTCGCCTAGCAAGGTGTCAAAAACTTGATGACCAAAAAAAAAAAAAAGGAAAAAAGTGATAAAGTACAGGTAGTCCTCGACTTACAACAGTTTGCTTAGTGACTGTTTGAAGTTAACGGCACTGAAAAAAGTGCCCCCCAAGCCACAGCCGAGCAAGACACCTGCCTGCCCACCCAGTGGCGCTCTTTCTCCTGTCCGAGGTTTTCATTGTTGTGAGCATTTCTGTTGAGAATTGGCAGCGGGGGTGGGGTGAGGGGGGTGTTTGGTTTTTATTCCCCCCGTCTGCTGGGTGGTTGCAGCAGGTTTTGGTCACTTCACATGACCCTGGGACACTGTGACCGTCATAAATATGAATCAGTTGCCAAGCATCTGAATGTAAATCACAAGACCCTGGAGATGCTGCAACATTCCAGCTGATCGGCGCTTCTTCTGGGCTTAGCAGAAGCACCAAGATCAGCACCGAGCTCCAGCTGGAGCCTGGCGCTGATCCTGGTGCTTCCGCTGAGCCCTGACAGCCCCGAAGAAGCGCCGATCAGCTGGAAAGCGGCACTGATCCTGGCGCTTCCGCTGAGCCCTGACAGCCCTGCAGCTCCAGCCATCTCTCGCTCAGGCTTGTGCGGTGCTGCCACCGGTGCAGCTCATTCCCCTCCCCCGCTACCACTTTTCTAGGATGGTCGTGTACCATCTGCCAGGTGCCAATGTACCACAGGTGGTACCCATACCACTGGTTGAAAAGCCCTGCTCTAAGTAACTCCTCATTCTCACCCATCAAGGCAAACCAATTTTCTCTTTTCCTCTTCCTTGCTGTTTTTTTTTTTAAGACTCATTCATTCATTCATTCATCATTGTATGCCTCATTCTAGGCTCAGACTCTTCCCTCTCATCCTTCTGGGGTTCTGCCATTACCATCCTATCTTGTTGTGTCTCTGGAGATTCTCAGTCATCTAGGTCCCAAAGATGCTTTTTCAAAAGAAGGACGAGAGGGAAGAGTCTGAGCCCACTTCCCAGACAAGCGTTTCATAAAGCTGTTTTGGCCACTCTGAATTATCACAACTGTTAAAATAAGTAAGAATAAAAAGATGTTTTAAAATTTTATTTAATAGTTTAAAAACATGATCTAGTTGGGGGTGTCTAAAGTTCTAGATTCTCTTCTAATTGGGAGGAGCATTATTCTTAGATCTGCTCTGTGTAGAGGGAGGAGGGCAGGTTAGAAGGCTCAGAGAGGCGAAGGACAAAGGAATTCTCTTTTCTAGTTTTTATTTATTATAAAGATGTCAGCAAAAGAAAAGAACTTTCATTTTAGTTTCTGCTTACCTAATTGTATAATGTGTGTTTTACCTGTTTCAGTGGTAAAATAGTCTAAATCCCATTTCTATTTTTACTTTAGAAGCAAAAATGTACTCAAAATGTTTTAATGTAATAATTCTTTATATAGATGAAATAATAGTATTTCTGCAGAAGTCAATTATGCTCGCCACTGAAAGTATTTTGGATCTTCTCCTCAGAAGACTCACTGCAAATGAACTAAATATTGTAAGTATTTAGTGCAGAAACCAGTCTGGCAAACACCTGTAGTAATTTATATACTGAAATGAACTTATTTGGAATGCTTAAAAAGTCCCCAATCATTTATAGCAGGTAGCAGTTTCAAAATATTTCTAATCTGTGTGATAGTTATAAAAGTATTACACATCCAAATACAATAATTAATGTATATTGATTTATATAATTTGCTCTGGCTGATTAGTTATTGTATGGAAATATTATTGTTATGTAATAATATGTTCAGATGATAATATAAGGAAATTGTTGGTTACATGCAGACTGTTCAAATATATTTCTTGCTTGCATATCTGGGCATATATCATGAAAAATGAATGCTCTGTGTGTGTCTCATTGCAACTTAGAAAATCCAATAAAATACAGGCAGGCTTTTTTTCTGTGCCAAAAAGTGCTAGTTGTTATAGAAAGTGGCAAAATGTTTTGGAAATGGAAAGGCATTACAATATTACAAGATTGTAGCTGCCAATCAGAGTTAGAGAAAAATCTTGTTCTGCATGCATAAATGGACAATTGTATCAATATATTGTGTCTTGATGTGCACATTATTTATTTATTTATTATTGCAAAGATGAGTAATTTATTTTTTCATTTTAGATGTCACATCTGGAACATTGTAATTTATATTTGCAAGTGTTGTCAGAACTAATAAGTTTTTATTCAGCCAGTGGATGGAGAAAAGGACCATTTCTCTGCACTTTTGTCTCATCTTTAATAAATACTTCTCTATACAATCTACAAGAGATACGTGATGACAAGGTATTGTTGAGCTTACTATGGCCTATAGATTAGAATGAACCAAAGCTTGCATCGGTTGGATTTTCCCTGTTGATGCTGGAGGAAATGCTACCACATCTGCATTATTTATTGGTTTAGTGTCTGCCCCAATGTCAGATAATAAACCCTAAACAATGTTTGCTAACTGGGAAAAAGTTTGCCACATATAAAAGGGGGCAGGGATTCAACTTAGTAGGCTCATCTCTCTGCCCCTTGATGCCTCTCACCCTGGCAAACATCACTGGTGGAGTCGCATGCAGATAGTATATTAACTCTTAGAAAGCCTCAGTAACAGCTGTTCTTGAATAACACCGTCAGTCAGAATCAGCTAGTTATTGTACTTAGTATACATGGTGAATATATTGTCAAAGTAAGCACAGGTATTTTTTCAGAATAAAGCTTTATAAAGACATTATTTGAATTAAAAAATATATACTTTATTCTGTTTACAGTATTAAAATGATGTTGAACATAGTTTGCAAGCTAGAATTTTCTAGACTGTTATCACTTTAATGAGAATAAAATGGCAATAAGTTCCAATTTTTCAATACTCCGTTAAACAATTGCAGATCAGTAGATGGTTCGGAAGCTTTAAAATAGTGAAAATAATACTGTACCATAAAATAAGTGATTCTCCTGTGTTTTCACTTGTTGCTTTTGAATTGGCAGGGAAGCAAATAAAATTTTAACATGGCAGTGTTGTGATCATACAAAAAATAAAAAACATGTTAGTATTGTGAAATAGATAATATTGGTATGCTTAATAAAGCTGAATGGTTATCGTGATTTTTTGGTATTTTAAAACTGTACAAATGAGTCCAGGCTTGGTTTTTTTTCCCCTTGATTGTACATAACTTGAATTGTTGGAAGAATTGGGATGGATCAAGAATTGTATTTAGAGCAGACCTTTTCAAATCAACGTGACTTAAATTAGTCATAATAATTGTTAAAACTATATGTTTGGGGAAGACAGAAGCTTGATTAGGTTCTCTTCTTTATTCCACTTGCCAGATTAAGAAAGCTGAGCTAACTGTTTGTTTATTAGAGAGAGAAATGCCCATAATATGTACAGTGTTACCTATCTTCAAATGAGTACATATTTTACAGGGTTTTTTTTAAACAACAACAACAACCAGACCATTGTATTTACACTTAGGACATAAAACTTGAAGAACAGATTCAGAAGGTAGTAAGTATGGCAGCATTAAGAGTTGTTTGTGAAATTATGGATCAGAAGCCAGACCTTCAGCTTCAGTTTCTACCAGCTGTTGACTCCCTTAAAACAGCTATTTTCAGCACCCAACTTAACCATGTATTAAAGAAGCCTAACAACATGGAACAAAATAGGTACATATATTGCTCAACAATTTTTTTCTACTGAAATATTTTACCATTACATTATTATAAATACAATTTTTAATTTTTACCTTAACAATCAAAATATTTTATAGATGTTTTTATGACTTTCTAATTATTGGTTTATAGCTATCATTCCTTTTAGAGCTTAATTAAAATTTGAGAAAGCTTACGTGAATATATGTTCTTCTAAATATAGGTTTGGCAGGTTGCTCTAATACAGAAATTGCCATTTCTGTTTCTTTTTTAATATATCTTTTATATATAATAATATATAATAATTTATATATTACTAAAATTTACTCAACATTGTAATCTGATTTTTATTTTTTTTACAGTTCAGTTGAAGAAGCAGCATCTCATGAAGGATGGGGGAAAATTGTAGCACGTTACATACATGATCAGTGGGTTTGTCTTCATTTTGTTCTCAACAATTATCAAAATCTTTCCAAGGACAAACATTTAGAACAATATTTTTACGATGTTCAGGACTACAAAAGAATGTTAGAGTCTGCACTAGAAGCAATAATGATTCTTCCTTCTGACCATGTTTTGCCAGTTTTTCACTGCATGAAGATATTTGTTTCCAAGGTAATTCCTACAAAACAATGCAAGGCTTTATTGTGTATTTTAAATTTGGTCTTGTCTCGAACTAAATATGATTTCTGCTTGCCTTCAGCTTATGGAATCTTCTGAGTCTCTATGCATACAAGCTTTTGAAATGTCATGGAAAATAATATTTGCTCTTAGCAACACACAACTGATTTTTTGGCCTAATTTAAAAGCTTTTATTCAACTTGTGTTTGATCCTGAAATTCTTGTTACCACAGCCAAGTTCGAGAGTGAAGCATACTCAAAAATAAAAGAGGTAAAATATTTAAAATTGCTGTTGTTTTGATTTTTAATTGCTGTATTCAGACAATGAACCTATGTAGACTAAAACTGAAATATGGAAGCATCTTTTTTACTTGACTTTTCCTGAACTGTGACTCAGGAAGCTTCTGATTCACCAGGAAATGATAGATACCAGTTTCAGATCAAGCCAAGATACTGAACAACAGATGGAAGCTTCCTCACCCCCATTTTCCCAGACATTGAATGTAATAATATACATTTATTTAACCATAGAATTTAAAACAAGCCATTTTAATGCAAGCAAGCATCGAAACAATAAAATCTAAACTAAAAATATCCGAATATTCCAACAGTAGAAAACAGCTAAAAATGGTTAATTCCCAAACTGCAAGAATTTATGGAGAACTCACCTTCACTTGGAATAGAAAAAGTGTCTATGAACTGATTATTTATTAATTTTTAATGCTGCCCATCTTACTCTGAAAAGTCACTCTGGGCAGCTGAATTAAGCTTCTTGATTCATTCCCGTTATGCTGTCTCAATATAGGTAGTCTTTAACTTACAGACACAATTGAGACTGAATTCTTGGTTGCTGGTTGTTAAGCGAGATGCCCATATGACTGCTTCACTCAACGGCTGCAATCATAGCATTCCTGGTTGCAGTTGATAAGCAGTCTCCTGTGTTATTAAGTAGAAAGAGCCAAAAAGCTGCCTGCTGAAGATTTCAGCTCCACAGGGGAGGGGCTGCAAAACCAAGCTGAAATCTTCAAAATGAAAATTTCCCCCTCCATCCTGTCTGCTTACAACCTTCCTTGCTGGCTTTCCAACTTATTTTCTGGGGAAGCCAACAGAGAAGATTGCAGTTTGTATCACATGGTTGTGAGGCGCTTGGCCAGCCAGTGACCAAGCACCTGAAATGCCGTGACCGGGCGGGGAGGGGCAGCGTGATGTTTATAGGATGTAAAGCACCCTTTCCGAGACTGTCATAACTTTGAACAGTCGTTAAATGATCAGTTGTAAGCTGCGGACTAATTATATTCTTCTTTTCAACCAGTATAATACTTCCCTGAAATCTCCATTTAAAGTTGCATCATGTTTACATAAAAATATATACCTTAGGAAATGCTTTTAAATATTGAAACAACTTATCTACTATAGATCTCTAATCATTTACTTTGAAATAATTCCTAGTACATTGCTTTCTCAGTTTGTGTTTTGTATTCTTTAGTGAAAAGGTACTAATGCAAGTTTACAGTTAATGACTTATGCTGAGAATCTTTATATTTTCCCTCTTGAAAGAGAGAATTCTTCCATGACATCTAGAGAAATTACTTAATAACATTCTCATAAAAATTTAGAGTGTCAGAAGAAAATGGCATCAAGTAAAATTCAATTTCTTAAATTAAACTGCTATAATAGAACCCGGTTATTATATAACCATTAAAAGAAGGCTTAACAATTTTAAGAAGATACTAAAATAATGCTTTTGTGGAAATCATTCAATGTCAGCCAAGCAGATTTCCACTCAAATAATTGGACTTCTCTTCCGCTTTTTAATTCGTTTCCAGATGTGCACTAGAGGTTACCCAACACCAGGGAGCTAGTTTAGAGGGGGTCTGGATAACTACAAGAGGGAGGGGGAATCCTTCTGTTTGACTATTTCATATCTATATGAAATACAACTTCTGTATTTTATTTTATTTTACAGTCAATTACATTTTCCTCCCTTCTCTCAGATTATGTTTCAAATGATTGAACTTTCATCTACAAAGACTGGAATTTTTAATGTTCTGGTAAGCCACTGCTGTCAGTCTTGGCTATTTCCTCCTTCTGGTGAAATAACTACTGTGGAAAATTCCTTTTCAAATGCTGGCAACTACATTGAACTCCTTATTGAGGCTTGTTTGTTTGGAACTATTTTCAGGCGTGATCAAAGGTAAAAACCATACTTATTTCTCAATGTCTATTTTTATGCTGTCACACACTCAGCAGATTCCTGCTGTTCTTGGGAATAAAATAGCCTAACACATTATATTTGTTTTACTGTGAATTTATAGTGATTGATAGCATAATCAATAATAAATTATTAAGTTATAGTATTTTAATTTCCTTTTTGTGTTCACCTTTTAAATATAAATTAATTTCAAGACTCGTTCAGGAGGTGTACGCTTTTGTTGAAAATCTTGGAGATCAATGTGCAGCAAATGTTGTTACAGAAAGGTCAGTATCACCTTGTTCTATAATAGTTAACATTAATTATATCTATAGTATTTTCATAGAATTTGATATCATCTCTTTCCCGGTATTGTTTTGCTCACATTTAATTTTAATGTGGGGTTCTAATTTATTAAACTTAAGCCCATATTATGTATTCGTGAAAACTGATGTAGCGCTTTCTGTTACTAAGTCCATTTACTGAAAATTCTAAATTCAGATAACTGGTACGAAAGTTAAATATACTAGGCTGCTAGGAGCTCACCATGAAAAGCGCGAGGCAGTTATAATTGCTCTCTAGGTTTTTTGAACACTAACTTCAGTATCAGAAAAGCTGCTCAGTCATTTCCATGGATTCAAAGGACTCCTTACAGAACTAAGGAGACTTCACAGGGAAAAAGTAGTAAAAATCAAAATAGATATGCTGGATTCCTTTGAATTTAGCTAACATAGATTTGATAGGATCAAGATTTTAGATCTTGATTTTATGACTTGGTTAACCATGGATGGAATGCTGAATAAGCAGATTTTTTTAGTCTTGACCTACCTAAAAAAGATATTGAGATTTATTCATTGGCATCTTTTGTTTCAATCTTAGTATGGAGACAATCTGTCTTTTTTGTTTTCATAACAAAATATAATTAACTGGTATTGAAAATTGTCAGTGTTTAAAAGACTCATAAATACCAGTCATTAATATAAAATGCTACAAACTTTTGATTGTAGTACTATGAGTATTATATAGAAAGATACTCTTGCTACTAAACACTTGACTGGGCAACAATAAGCATTATTTATTTGTATCCTGCCTTTATTATTTTTACAAATAACTCAAGATGGCGAACATATCCAACACCATCTTCTTCCTATTTTTCAAACAACAACCTTTTGAGGTGGGATGGGCTGAGAGAGTGAAAGAGGGAGCCAGTCAACTGGTTTTCATGGCTAAGGCAGAGCTTGAACTCAGTCCCACTTTGTAGCCTGGAGCCTCAACCACTAGACCAAACCAGCTCTCCATAAATAAGTGAGAATGAAGGGAATGCTTCATAAGTGAGAATGAAGGGAATGGTTTATCTTAGTAAACCATATGTAAGCGTGTATGTGGTTACTGAATAAATTTAAATGTATAAGACTATTTCAGAAAATATAAAAGTTAATTCTGATATATAATTACCATAATATATTACAGTAAGAACAGAGATGACCATTATGTGCGAGTTTGTGCTATCAAATTTATCTGCTTGCTGGATGAATCAAACATGCAGCACAAGAAATTTATAGGAGATTTTGTCATGAGACTACTTGATAAAGTAAGAATATGCTTATAGTGCTCTCTATGTAAAAACAGTCACATGAACAGGAATGTTATTGAATTGCCATTTCCCTAAGCATCACCTTTCCTTCTGCTTCTTAAAATAGGGGTGAAGAGTGGGCTTTAGGTGGACTGGGGGGCACATCTCGCCTTTGGGTGATCTTTCATTGATTCCCAGCCATTTTAGAAGTTCCTTCTCTTCAGAAAGAAGAATTTGGCTCTGCATGACTGCAGAATTGGGAGAAGGCAAAACCTCTGTAAGATGGGTAGCATCTTGGTTTGGCAGAGAGACAATAAGGAAAGGCTGCTTGGTGGGGGAATTGCTTCTCAAATACTACTAGGAGAGGGTCTATCAAGAAAGATGGCTATGGAAACCAGTACTAGAAAGTCTCCCTGTGATTCTTAGCAGGAGAAGAAATTCAGTCCCAGTCTTCTGTGTTCTCCCACTGCTTTCTTAGCCACCCGATGCTCATCGTCATGCCCTCTCACGGGACCTTTGATTCCAACTTGCCAGCCTCAGGCTGCCTTTGTTTCATAGTAGGCCAGTTATTCCTCTTTGTAGCCTTTGGTTTTATGGTATTTAGAGAAGATTCTCAGTGTCCTGCTGGATTGCCTCATCTTAGTGTTTCTGGGAGGGATGAGCAAGGATGAGTAAGATTACCAGCAAGATCACTCAATGCATGAAGGTCATCCCAGTCACCTAGATAGAGCAAGCAGGTACCTTTACTGAGCAGCAGTGATATAGGAAGATGCCAGAGGCAGATGATCACATTAGCAAAGTTTATGATGATCACTTCATATTGGATGGGAGAAGGCAATAGTAAACCATCCCGTTTTTTTACCAAGAAAACTATATGGCTAGAAAATATAAAATGATTGACAATATAGTGCTGGATGTTAAGTCCTCAGGTCGGATGACATTGAAGTCCATACAACAAGTTGCCTGTGTTGGGAATCACTGATCTAGAGAACTGCTATCCCGCCTTTTTAATGTAGCTAAAGAAGTAAATTATGTTTAGTTTTGCCAAGAAAATAGGTGAAGATAGGAAGCAGGTTAGTGGATCATTTGCTGTGTCTAAAAGCCTGCTATTGGTCACAATGGGAATCTTTTCCTTTGATTCCCACTTGTTGATCTCATTCCTTGTTGGCTCTTATGAAGATGGAAAGAACAACACTGGGGCAGCTCTGAGTTTGCGTGCGCGAACTCACATGCGTGCAAGCACACACAGAACCAGTCAGTTTGTGGGTTATTGCATGGTAATTCCTGTCTAGTGGTTTATATGATATGGTTTTTTTTTATCCCAAATAACATTTGGTAAAGCAAAGCCTCAGAAAAAGAAGTCACCTCCCATTACATTCCATAGCACGTTTTATATAGTTTGCATGCTGTTTTAATAACATTATAAAACAAAGGACGATTGAATGTTTGTTATTAACTACTTCAGTCAATTCTTTTTATACAAGGGTACGTGAGATGTTTTATAGCATTTGTTGTTCGACTGAAATTAGAAGTATTCATATTTATATTCTCTGCAGGGTGAATTAATGTCCAAATCAAAAGTCCGCTATTATGTGAACTCCTTACAACATAGAATTGAAAATCGACTATGGCAGACATTGCTAGTTCTGTTTCCAAAACTTGATGAGGTATGGCTCACTTAGAACCTGCAGTTATTAAAACAATGTTACCATTTATTCCATGGATATGTATAAGTATTGTATATGTATAAGTACTGTTCTGTGATTTCTTCTGAGGATAAATGCATGTTGTGCCTATTGTTTTGTAAATAATTATGTTGCCATCTGAAATTGAGGTCATGGGGTCTTCTAATCAATTTTCTAATCCTACTTGTGGAATTCCTCCCTTCCTCATATTGTACACTGAGGGTGGTCATCATCTGCAACTGTTTTATTGACTTGCATTGATTTATTAGATTTATATCCCACCTTTCATCTTAAAGCAGTATATATATAGCATTCCCTTCTCCAATTTTTCCCTGCAACAACCCTGCAAGATAAATTGGACTGAGAGAATGACTAGCACAAAGTCACCCAGTGAGTTTCCATGGCTGAGGGCAGATTTGGTTTCCTCAGCCCTACTCCAACATATAACTGCCCCACTGTTTTGGCTCACCCATTTTGTTATAAAATTTACTACAGAGGTCTCCAGCCTTTTGAGCACCAGGGACCGGTTCTGTGGAGAAAGATTTTTCTGCGGGCCGGAGAGGGCATGGTGTCATGTACTGCCTGCATCCTGCAAGTGGGGCTTTGCTTGTTTGTGCGGATCGGTTTCTGGCATGCCACAGCCCAGTGCCAGTCCACAGACCAGGGGTTGGGGACCCCTGATTTACTAGGCCTTTCTATATTTCAGTGTGATTTGTTTTCTGATTATTGGCTGGATTATAATCTACAATAATGACCTACCTGTTCTATTCAGTTAGAAGTTGGCTTCTCATGTGTAACCATTTTGCTTAAATAGAGGGAAGGCCAAACACACCTTGCCCAAACTTCAGAGCCTCTGCAAAAATAGCTGCTGGTTTATAATTTTCGGTAAGATAGAGCCATGATGATTAAAGGCATGAGAATTAATTATGGTTGACTTTTTGACTTAGCAGTTTGGAATACTGTCTTTTCAATAGAAACAACAAGGCTCCCACTCGGTTCCCAGGGGACGCAGACCCCCCGGCCCGGGACCATCGGCTGATGTTATGTAATGCCAGGTCCGTAGTAAATAAGGCCCCCCTCATACAAGATCTTATTTTAGAGGGGGGCGCGGACCTGGCAGGTATTACTGAGACCTGGTTGGGCGCAGAGGGTGGAGTACCACTGGTGGACATCTGCCTGCCAGGTTTTCAGGCATTCCATCGGCCAAGGACCCGGGGTAGGGGCGGAGGGGTA
>NW_015386835.1:0-6446 GCF_001527695.2 Protobothrops mucrosquamatus | reverse complement strand
GAAGAAAGCACTAATTGTTGTCCTACAGTGGTGTTTCCATCACAATTTTAGTATTCGGCTTTATGCTTTAATTGCACTTAAAAAAATTTGGGGAATGTGCAGAGAATCACATGTGAATGATTTCGATACTTTAACTTCAGTTATTGAATGTAGTCTAAATCAAGTGGAACTCATGCATGGCACAGGGTTAGTAGTGCACGTTTTATTTAAAGTATGGTTCTTTTTGTTGTCCTGAAATGGTTAAAAGACGTTTTAGTTGATTCCTAGATAAGTTCAAGGACCAATTTGGTATTACAATAATGGTAATCTCTTGTCTCAAACACATCCAAAGAAATTACATTGCAATCATAAACATCATTTAGAATTAAATCCCATAGAGGTCACTGTATCTCAACTCTGAGGAATTATATTTACCTTATATTTATATCTGCCTTTGGATTTGAATTTTTTAGGATGTTTGCAGCCTTTAAATATTTTTCAACCAGCCTTGTCAAGTGATCACCTTTTGCGAGCTTCTGACAAGCAAAATCAATGGAGAAGCCAGATTCACTTAACAACCATGTTACTAAACAATTGCAACTGTGGCGATAAAGGTCATAAAATGGGGCAAAACTCACTTAATAACTGTCTTGCTTCGCAATGGAAATTTTGGAGCTAGTAGTTTATCATAAATTGAGGACTACCTGTACCCATAATGGAATTGATATAACAGAGAATTGAGCCACAGGGACCCCAATATGATGATTTATTGTCGTGCATTTGTACCAAAAGTATTTTTACAGCCCTATTCTTTGCTGTACGTACTGGGGACAAACTACGTGCTGTTTTCTAAATTTTTAAATACTGTAAACCTTTACATACTGTCAATTATATTTTACATCATTGTGGGATTGTAAATAACCACAAGTTATTCCACATAATTGATACTATAAGAAATCTTATAGAGCTCAACTGCAGTCCCACAGTCACTTACAGTATCTTTGAATAAGTCCATTGAATAAGTCCATTGAATTCAGTTGTCAGTGACAGGAATGGTCTACACAGAATGTTTCCTGTTACATCCCATCTTAATGCTTTTTTTTAAAAAAAAATCATCTGCAGGAATGCTAAGAAGAATTGGCAGCGCATCCAGAAACACTTTTTCTTTGAACATTTTCATCCACTTAAGGATTACTGCCTTGAGGTAAGGACAGAATTCAGAATTTTTAAATATTTTTTTCTGCCTGTCTTTGCATCTGCTTTACCAAGAGATGGTGTTGTAAGAGTTCTGAATTTATTTCAGGCAGACACAGCTTTAAATAACCATATAACCTCAAAAAGCACAGGAGATTTGATAGGATTCCTTGGAGCCTTAATTCATTTATTATTATTTATTGAACACATTTTAATCTAATTCATTAAAATCTTATTTTAATTTAATCTAATTCACGGTTTTTCAAATTTGGCAACTTTAAAATGTGTGGATTTCAAATCCGATCATACTGGTTGGGGAATTTTTGAACTCCATACGTTAAACTTGCTAAGTTCGAAAAACACTAAATTGATCTCACAATGTTGCTATGAGCAAAAAATGGGAATAATTCTGTTTAAGCCTTCTTAAACTTTCTAGAAGAAGGGATAGGACACAGATAGGATTTTAAAAAATCAAAAAGTAAACAAGCACCATATTATATGGTGTAAAAAATCTGCAGCAATTATTAGTAGAAAAGTAAATGTTTACATCTATCATATATGCCACATTTTTACTAAATAAGCCACTATGTGCTGCTTCAAATCAGGTTGATTTGTGTTATTTTTATAAAAACATCAAAACTTTGTTCCATCTGTATACTTATTTTTCACAATAAGCAAAAGCCACCTAAGCCATCATTATTTAGAAATAAGAAATGAATTCATTCGTATCCATTCTCAAACTAAATGAATATTGTATTAGAAATGTTATAGCTGAAGTCTTGCTTTCCAGATCATGGAAATCCTGAAAGATTCTATCTTGACTTTAGAGCATTAATCAGATATTTTATGTTTTCCAAGTCATCTTCTGCAGCCATAAGACCTAGAAATTCAATTTAAAAAAGCAAAGTTCAATGTGCAGAATACTATACTCGTGTGAAATTTATATTATACTGTGTATGCAATAATGTGAGCTGTGGAAAGTGAAAAGTAATTATTTGCTTATTTTAAAATTTTTATCTTAAGGTTAACTACCTGCCTTTAAAACCAATTGGAAATCAAGCATATTTAATCATCAGTTTAACAGAAACTGATCTTTCCATAGATATAGAATATACAGCTATTTGGAAGTAAGGCAAGCATCATTGGTTGGCTTTTGCTGAAAATATTTTACATTGAAATGGAAGTTGATTCTTCAAAATAATATTTTTTTAGACAATATTTTACACGCTGCCACGCCTTTCAGAAACTCCTGAAGAGGAATGGATCTCTCTCTCTAAATTTACAGCATTCGGAGATATTCCATTGAGTTCAACATTTCCATCCTGCCATTCTCAAATTACACTTCTTGACCTTAAGCCAAATGACTGGACTCAGCAAGATATCGGTAATGATAATAGTGATAGAAGCTAAACAGCATTAGGAAATAATTTGTGCTGGTCGAATAGTTATACATATTTTATAAAGACTCTAAAATATATTTGTCTATGATATTTAAGAGCATAATTACTGTGCGCACAGACTATATTTGTCCTAAGTACTTAAGTCCTAGAATGCTGAGATTCTTAAAGGCATAATTTCATTTAGCTAATTACGTAATTTCTCTCACGACTGAATTTAGCTGAGCCCAATAATGAAAGACGGTGGATGAACGTTCAAAAAAAAATTATCCCTTGCAAAGCCAGTGCTCCTGATTTGGATCTGGAGCTTATATTCCAAGATCGTGCCACTAAACTTGGAAAATCAAACAGGAAATTGATTGTAGTTGCTTCACTCATTGATAAACCCACCAATTTAGGAGGTAAGCTCTTACTCATTTTAAACCACTTACAGATTTTGCTTTTATTTTACACTGTATGTCTTAGGTTTACAAAGTAACAAACCTACTTTAACCTGGAAAATAATTTGAGGATTTAAAAAGAGCAAATAAATTCTTATATTTTAATTCTCAAATTGTTACACAAAAGAGAAATGTCTTTTGTTTTCTTAATTGTGTTAATACCTATGTTACAGTATTTCAAGGAATAGTTGTCCTATGCAATGTGCATCTTTTTGATTTTAAAGTTAGATTTAAAGGTTATTATCTTTATTTTATTTATTTATTGTGACTTCAAGTCAGTTGACTCCTGGAACTGCCTAGACAAACTTTGCAAATCTTTTGGCAAGATTTGCTATTGCCACCTTCTT
Organism: Protobothrops mucrosquamatus; assembly: GCF_001527695.2. Taxonomy (NCBI): domain Eukaryota; kingdom Metazoa; phylum Chordata; class Lepidosauria; order Squamata; family Viperidae; genus Protobothrops; species Protobothrops mucrosquamatus. Next base: position 3,089 of record NW_015386835.1, on the reverse strand, counting down.
TGTAAGTGACTGGCCCAGGGTCACCCAGACTAAGCAGGACTAGAACTCGTGGCCTCCTAGTTTCTAGCCTGGTGTTTTAAGCACCACACCACACTGATTCTCACCACATATTTATAGCATCAGTTTGAATCTCCATCCATGCTACCTATGTGCACCATTCAATTGAGAAAATCAATTTCATATTGAAAGAGCTTTAATTTTGTTTGTAGGCTTGTGTCGTACGTGTGAAATATTCGGTGTTTCTGCTTTAACTGTTAGCAACCTCCATTATATAAATGACAAGCAATTCCAGCATCTCAGCGTGTCTGCTGAACAATGGCTTTCTGTTATTGAAGTGAGTAAAAGAAACCTTCCTGTTCTGTCACAGACATGCAAGTCTCCTGGTTTTCATGTAGTTGCATTCAAGTTGGACACACTGTAAAACGATCTGCGTTAATTTTATGGTATTACATATTAGCTGCAGAATTTAAAGGGACAGTCCAACTTCAGCATTATTATCTCTCTTTTGATTTCAGTGGGAGAATTGTAATCGTGGATTTTTCATATATAGTCAATTCTAGCAGACGAGGGGAGGAAAGAGTGACCTCACTTTGGGGCTTGTATGGGCAGCTCTTCTGAATCAGATACCAAATTAACATCTTTAGCTTACTGGTGAAATGCTGTGAATGGCACCAAGCTAAGGACTTCTTCGCCATTCTTGGACTAGGGCAGCATTTTGATCAGTCCAATCAAAATGAAAAGGTTTCCTTCTACATCAGACATGTCAAACACAAGGCCCGGAGGCCGGATGCGGCCCGCGAAGTGGTTTCATGTGGCCCGCGAAGCCATCCTGGAAACAGTGAGGGAACGGCCCCCGCTGCCTTGGCCCTGGCCCAGGCCAGTCAGGAGCCAATGTACAAGTTTGTGGTGGCCATCTATGCTGAAATGCACTCAGTCTTAGCTCCACAAGGCCGTCTGGAAACAGCGAGGAACCAGCCCCTGCCACGTCGGCCCCACCCCCTGGGTGCATGCTGTCCCACTCCTGCCCAGGCCCCCACAGGCACCCTTGACGCGAATGATGTAGAGCTGGCCACGCCCACCCAGTAGGCCACACCCACTCCATCCACGCGCACCCAGTAGGCCGCACCCACCCTGGCCACCCACCCCCCACCCCACCTGAGGGAAACTGCAATGCTGATGCGGCCCTCAATGAAATTGAGTTTGACACCCCTGGTCTACATAGTATTAGCCAGGATAGATCTATTCAGTCAGAACATAATATATTTTGCTTAATGTACTAATGAAAATTACACATTTCCAAGCCCTAATACTAATCTCATTTTTCAAAAATTTACAGGTAAAGCCATTTCAGCTGATTGAATATTTGGAACAGAAAAAAACTGAAGGCTATTCTATAATAGGAGTGGAGCAAACAGCTAAAAGTTGCAGTTTAATGAAATATTGTTTTCCAGAGAAATCCCTGTTGTTGTTGGGGTAATGAAAAATCTAATTGTAATAAATTTTTCAAACATATTTTTTGTAGAGAATACTGAAAACCATTCAGAAAATAAAAAGAAACAGTTTTCCCTATGTACTGCAGACCTTTCCCTTAGACATACATTATATGATTTATCTGTTAGGCAGCTACATACTGGCAGTAGATACCATGTTTTCCCGAAAATAAAACACCCCCAAAATAAGCCCCAGCTTGATTTTGGGGGGTGGGCCTAATATAAGCTGTACCCCCCAAATAAGCCCTAGTTTTGGGGCAAGGCACATGCCTAAAAATCAAGCTAGGGTGGTGGTGGAGCTTATCATTGCAGCCAGGCCTCCCATGATCGACACTTGCCTCGCCCAGCCAGTGATTCAATCTGTAGCTCGGTTCTCGGCTGCACAGGCCTTCCAGAAAGGGCCACTTTTTCACCACTTTTCAATGGTGAAAAAAATAAAGTTCTACATTTAGGCAAGAAAAACCAAATGTACAGGTATAGTATAGGGGGTACCTTGCTCAATAGTAGTAGCTGTGAGAGGGATCTCGGAGTCCTACTGGACAATCATTTAAATATGAGCCAGCAGTGTGCTGCAGCTGCCAAAAAAGCCAACACAGTGCTGGGCTGCATTAACAGAGGGATAGAATCAAGATCATGTGAAGTGTTAATACCACTTTACAATGCCTTGGTAAGGCCACATTTGGAATACTGCATCCAGTTTTGGTCACCACGATGTAAAAAAGATGTTGAGACTCTAGAAAGAGTACAGAGAAGAGCAACAAAGATGATTAGGGGACTGGAGGCTAAAACATATAAGGAACGGTTGCTGGAATTGGGTATGTCTAGTTTAATGCAGAGAAGAACTAGGGGTGACATGACAGCAGTATTCCAATATCTCGGGTTGCCACAAAAAAGAGGGAAACAAGCTATTCTCCAAGGCACCTGAAGGCAGGACAAGAAGCAACAGATGGAAACTAATCAAGGAGAGAAGCAACCTAGAACTAAGGAGAAATTTCCTGACAGAACAATTAACCAGTGGAACAACCTGCCTCTACAAGCGGTGAATGCTCCAACACTGGAAGTTTTTAAGAAGAGACTGGACAGACATTTGTCTGAAATGGTATAGGGTTTCCTGCCTGAGCAGGGGGTTGGACTAGATGACCTCCAAGGTCCCTTCCAACTTTATTATTATTATTATTATTAATAATAATTAATTAATTAATAATATTTGGTGAATACTTGATTGTAACTAGTACAAATTCTAAAAAAAAGTTGAGAGTCCAAATCACAACATTATTCTCAGTGACAGTTCACAAATCGCTATAGTAATTGCAATCCATACTAAAGTGCATAAGACTGCCTGCTTTATTGTTAGTATTTACTGATTTTTATCTCTTTAACAATAAGAACATCTACAGTACAAACTGCAAAGATTTCAGATTTTGTCCGTGGCCTGGACCTCCAATAAAAAGTCCAATAGTATTTTGGAGTAGGAGGGTGAAAATGAAAATATATAAATCAGGTTATTGATCTTTCTAGCTCAGTATTATCAGCAATTTAATATTCAAAGCAGATATTTTAGAAATACTGGCATTTGAACTTGATTTTTTTCTGCATGTG
>NW_015386834.1:1045291-1054522 GCF_001527695.2 Protobothrops mucrosquamatus | reverse complement strand
AAGACAGAACTCCTGGAATATTTCTTCCAACAGGCATCTTTATTAAGAGAAAGCTGGATGCAGGCGTTCTAGACAAGACTTGGGTCCAAGCTCTCCCATTCAAGGTTTTAAGGGATCCCCCATTAGCCACACCCCATCACCCCCTTCTCCCAGCGACAATTCCAGGCATTACATTCTCACCCCCTTTTCCTCACTGCCGAAGGAGACTTCAGAAAGGATTACATGAAAGCTAATGACCCCCATTGTTATTGTTAGTTCTTTTGGTGATATCCATATCCAGTCCCTTTGAAGTAGGCTGAAGGAAGTGAGGGCCATAAAGCCCCTTTGTTCACCCCCTTCCCTTCATCGTATGACAGAATCCAGAGCAGGCAGAAATGTGGTTTTTCATAGTTGATAACTAGAGATGGAATATATTTGGATTCTGACACAATCAGAGGAAGATGTCAGACCTAAAGATCAGAGACAGACAAGCTCACCTAGAAGATTGAGATCCCGAAATAATTAAAATTATGGAGGAAATTGGAATATACTCAATAAATAAATATAAATGGTCTCAACTCCCCATCAAAAAGGAGTAAAATATTTCATAGGCTACAGAAACTTAAAATGGATATAATTTGTCTACAAGAGACTCATATTAAGAGACAACACTCTAGAATTGTAGAACAGCCAAAACTAGGTAAACTTTATTTTTCTTTGGCATTACAAAAGAAAGGAGGGATAGTGATATATATAAAATAAAAGTTGAATCCAAAACAAATTTATTCTGATGAGGAAGGAAGAATAGTAATGGTGGAGATTTCATGGAATCAAAAACAAATATTGTTGGTGGCAATATATGCCCCCAATGAGAAACAAGAGCAATTTTTTCAACAACTATACGACAAACCTGTGGACTTAAACTACCATAATCTTTGTATATTTGGAGACTTTAATGCAATTTTGGATGCAGTTCGAGACTACAAAAGCCATAAACAAGGGAAGAAAGGAAGTAATATTTTACCTAAATCTTGTTTAAAAATGAAAGATGAACTATGTTTGCAGGATACATGGCGAGAGATGAATCCAGGAAAGACACAATATACTTTTTACTTTAACAGGCATAAATCTTGGTCAAGAATAGATATGATATGGATCTCCCATGACTTGAAGACTATGGTACAGGAAGTTGAAATAGAATCAAATATTTGGGCAGACCATAACCCAATTAAAATGATATGGAAAGGATCTAAGAAAAGATTGAGATTGTCTTTGAATAAATCTATTTTGAAGGAAAAAGAATTTTTACAATTAGCAACAAAAGAAATGGAATTTTTTTTTAAGATCAATAAAAAGGAAGATACCTCTATTCAAAATGTTTGGGACACGGCAAAAGCATACTTTAGAGGTTTAGCTATAACCTATGTTGCTAAAAAGAACAAAAAAAAAGCGACCACTACCTCTTCCAATGAGCTTGAGGACTCAGAATTGTATTGGCAGGGATCTGCTTGGTGGGAGGCTTCCCCACGCCATTGCAGGTTCTTCCCTTTCTGTTCCAATATCCGACATCACTTGCTAAGTCCCCCGGTAAGGGTCTTCCTTCTGGGCTGTTACTGCAGATCCTGCCTAATGACAGGGCCCACTTCAAAACCTCATCCTAAGAAAGCAGAACTCGTGGAAGCAGTTTCTTCCAAAAGGAACTTTTATGAGGAGAAGCTGATAGTAGGCATAATAGGCAGGATTGGACGGTTTCCCACTCAGATCAATAGGTTAAAAGAGTGCCAAGCAAACCCCACCCCAATAGTTCATCCGGTCAGTTTGAACGGGCAAATCCTCAGGTGTTAAGTCCATTGTGGGACTTAATATGCAGAAACAGCAGAAGGGATACATTGTAGCGATAGAGAGGAACAAAGAGACAGCCCGCAGCGTCTTCCCCCCTCCTCCTCAGGAGTATGACAGAACCCAGAGTAATGTAATAAAAGAAATAGAAAAGAGTCCCCCTTAATATTATATGGCCTGAGAGGAACAGTGAGGCTCCTCCAGTGGACCATGCCTTGGCACTTGCCCTGGTCCTACCCCCTTCTGCCAGAGACCCTCAGATCTGTCCCACTCCTGCCCAGGCACCCTTGATGCGAATGATGTAGAGCTGGCCATGCCCACCCAGTAGGCCACACCCACTCCATCCATGCCCACCCAGTAGGCCACACCCACTCCATCCATGCCCATCCAGTAGGCCACACACACCCTGGCCACACACACACACACACCCGAGGGCAATCGCAATGCTGATGCGGCCCTCAATGAAATTGAGTTTGACACCCCTGCTGTATGTGAATGAAAAGTTTGGATATTTAAAGGTTATTAACTTTGAGAAAATTATGACTGATAAGAATGGTTTGAATACAGAGGGAAAATTAAGCTTAAATAAGAATCTTGAAAACAAAACATATAGTGACTTAATAAGATGACTTTTATAAATACAATTGAAATATAAGCTGATAAGAAAAGATGCTATATGCTGATGTTACTGTTATTTGTACAAACACAAGAAAAAGGTTTATATTCAACTTTATATGTATTAAAAGATTTTAAGAATTATATTTGTTTAATGTTGACAAATTAGCGAGATGCAGCGTTTTCAGGAATCCAAAGTGACCTGTCTGGGACATACAATTTGTCCCCTTTTCACACCAATCCCTCGCTCATGGTCAACTCTTTCTGATGAGCCACAAACTATGTGTCAGTTTGCAGCTCTTGCTTTAACTGTTGTGAAAATGCATCAATGGGAGGTGAGCTTCTCTTTTTCTCCTGCCATCTGGTTGTTGCCTGCACCGCTTGCTGTCTATCAGGGATGACTGAACTCACCACCTCCTGCTGGGTGCTTTTGTATTGGAGCATGTGGGACAAGGCATCAGCCAGGAAGTTCTTCTCTTCTGGGACGTATTTTAGTCAAATCTTTTGAAATACTGCCCACATCTGACTTGCTTAGGAGAAAGTTTGCGGGGAGTTTTTAGAGCTTCTAAGTCCTTATGGTCAGTCCACACTTCAAAGGGAATCTTGCTTCCCTCCAGGAACTGCCTCCAAATTAGTAGCACCCACCGTACCGCAAAAACCTCTTTCTCCCACACCGCTCATCGCCGCTCCATGTCATTTAGCTTGCAAGACGTGTATGCATATGGCTGTAAGTTCCCCTCTCCATTTCGCTGGAGGAGGACAGCTCCCACAGCCATGTCTCTGGCATCTGCCTGGATCACGAAAGGCTCTTCAGGGTTTGGATGTTTTAACACTGGCTCAGCAGCAAATAGTCCTTTCAACTTTTTGAATGCTGCCTGGCATTCCATCATCCAGTTTAAGGGCTGAGTCAGCCGGGGCTTCTTCCCCTTTTTCCAGTTTTCAACAGTTCAGTGATCGGCAAGGCAGTCATGGCAAAAGAAGAGATAAATTGCCAGTAGAAGTTTGCAAACCCCAGGAAGCTCTGCAGCTGCTTGAAGGTGTGAGGGGCCTGCCATTCCAGGATAGACTTCACCTTCCCTGGGTCCATCTCTATCCCCTCACACGACACATGGTAGCCCAAATAGTCCAGGCTAGATTTGTGAAATTCACATTTTGACAGCTTGGCATACAGCTTAGTGTCCAATAGCTTTGTCAGCACCTGTCGCATGAGTTTCACATGCTCATCCATAGTCTCAGTGTCATCAAGATACACAAGGAACCCCTTATAAAGATGCTCATGCAGCACCTCATTTATGAGCTGCATGAATACAGCAGGGGCTCCTTGTAGTCCAAAGGGCATAACTTTAAACTGGTATCTACCAAGGGAGCAATTGAAGGCCATCTTCCACTCATCACCTTCCTTTTCGGGCTTCTCTTCTCCATTGTCAGGAGGGCTCGGGGCTCACTGCCTCATAATCAACAACTTTGGGGCTCTCTCCAGATTGATCCGAGGCTGCCACTTGGCTAACCAAGCTAGACCCAGGATGGCTAGACCCTTTGCCATCTTTGGGGTCACCATAAAACAAATAGTCTCTTGGTGGTCTCCCAATTCTAGCTCCATTAGATGGGAAGCGGCCTTGTCTCCTATCAGCAAGCCATCAACCTGCTCAAACTTCACAGGTTTCCTAAGCTTCCTTACATGTCGTCCTAGCTTCTGCACTGCGGCTTGACTAATTAGGCAAAGGGAGCAGCCAGAGTCTATGAGGGCATTCACCATCCCCCTCACCCCTGAGTGGGATGCTTTGATGCCCACCCTAACTTCAAGGTGGTTGACCGGTCCACTCGCCATTGGGTCTTCTCCCTCACTCTCGCTGTCATAAAGGGTCATTGACAGCCCCTCTTTGGTCAGAGTTCCATCCGCTCCACACTCTGGAAGGGAGACCTCAATGACCTGGGTTGCTGCTCAGGATTTCTCCTTCCCCTTCTTCAGCAGCTTCTTCAGCTTCGAGGGAGTTGGCACTGCGGAAGCCATCTGAGGGGTTGGTGCCAGGAACATCACTGCCCAATAGCCCTCTTGGCCACAGCAGAAGCACATGTTGGGAGCGTGGACTGACAGCCCTGCAGGCGCCGGGGATGCTGCCGCTGATGATTTCCTCCCCAATGCATGTCTCTCTTGTCTTTTCTTCTGCCATGGTCCGAGGCTCCCATGGTCCTTGTACACTGCTAGGTCTTTCTCTCTGGTAGTGACTAGTTAGTACCTGTCACTAAGTCTATTCGGTCCCCTTCGGACTAAGCACATATGGAAGAGGTTGCTGCTCAGCTCCTTTTGGAAGTATTGGGTCAACATCTGCTCTGGCCAGTGCCTCAACCTCGCTGCGATCTTCCTGAATTCTCTAATGTATTTGGCTACTAGTCTACTCCCCTGCTTAACCTTCCAAACCACCACCTTGCCCATTGGGTTTGTGCGGGGTCTCTGAACTGATCTCTGAGTCCATCAAGAAATGCATCTGGGTCTGCCAACTCAAGGGCACCTTTGTTGTGGAGAATTGTCACCAATTCCACCATCCTCCCTTCAAGGTTGGCCACTCCAACACCCACCCGGGCTTCGTCATCAGGGTAGTTTTCTCCATGTCAGTCAAGGTGAGTCCAGACTTGATTGAGGAAGAATGCCAACTTTTCGAGTTTTCCATCAAATGTAGCCCTCAACGGTGGGGGTGGAGGTGGCCTTGGTGCTGGCTTGCCTCTCAGCATCCAGCCCCCATATGGGTACATCCATGGGCAAACCCCATACCTGGGGGTGGTCGCCAGTCTGCCCTCCCAGGCTGGGGAGCAGGCGCTGATGGTAGACTGTGGGCTCTCTACCCCGGACTGGAGCTGGCCTGAGGAGGTGGCCCTGGCAGTGGGCTGGCGGCTCTCCCAGTCACCCCGGTTGCTGCTCCTGCTGCGTGCTGAGGTGAGAGGACTGTGCCAATGCCAGGAGCAGAGCAGAGCCCCTTTGGAGTTTTGGATCCAGCTGTGGGACTGGCACTCCTCCACAAACCTCTAGGCTGCTAAATTTCTGCTTCAGCTGCTACACTGACTGGGCAGGTAGCACTCCTTGGAGGCTGTCTGAAGCTCCTTGCTCTCACCACTCCAGCTCTCTACCCAACTGGGGTTGAGGGCAGTATGTCGTGAACTCAGCTGCCACTGTTCTCCATAATGGGAGGGGCAGATATGGCGGGAGCAGAGGACCATATCGGGTTTGGGGAGCACGCACACGCTGTCTACAAGCGTGTGGGCGCTCTGGTCCTCAGGGCTCTACTCGGTCTCCAGGGAACATAGATCCCCAGGCCCGGGATCACCGGCTGATGTTATGCAATGCCAGGTCAGTGGTGAACAAAGCCCCCCTCATTCAAGATCTTATTCAAGAGGGGGGTGCGGACCTGGCAGGTATCACCGAGACCTGGCTGGGCACGGAAGGGGGAGTACCCCTCGTTGACATCTGCCCGCCGGGTTTCCAGGCATTCCATCAGCCAAGNATGCATCACTCCAACCCTCAATATGATGGGGGGGGGGGAGAGGCAGAGCTGAGACTCTTTTTGTGACTCTGAAAATTGTAGCCTTTCTACATTCTGGTGAGAGCAAAACAGCCCTGAGACTGCTGGTCTTGTTCAGCTCTGAAACCTCCCTGGTCATCCTTCTGCTGATCTCCAGGACCCAACTGGACCGTCCATCACGCAGAGAATTTCAAGCTGTAAATTTTCCATTGAAGGTGATGTGCAATTCCCTTTTCTCTCACCGTAGTTTAGCCTGACTCAGAAGAAAGCTATTTTTTTCCCCTCTTAAGATGCTCATTTTCATTAACTTCCAGGTTCAACACATCGCATGGGTGCTCCTAATTTTGAACCTCACTTCTTTTTCATTCTTAAGGTTTGATGTGGTGACGCCATGGTTAGAATGCAGTGTTGCAGGCTGACTCTGCCCACAGCCTGGAGTTCGGTCCTGGTTGATTCAGCCTTCCATCCTTCTGAGGTTGGTAAAATGAAGACCCAGATTGTTGGGGGCAAGAGGCTGACACTGTAAACCAGGGGTAGTCAACCTTCCTGAGCCAGCTTAGCTGGCTCAGGAATTCTGGGAATTGAAGTCCACGAGTCATAAAAGAGCCAAGGTTGACTACCCCTGCTGTAAACCATTCAGAGAGTGCTATAAAAGCACAGTGGAGCAGTATATAAGTCTAGGTCAGTGGTTCTCGACCTTTTTAATGCCGCGACCCCCAATCGGTCGTAAGTCAAGGACTAAACCGGTCGTAAGTCGAGGACTAAACCGGTCGTAAGTCGAGGACTAAACCGGTCGTAAGTCGAGGACTACCCAACCAGTCGTAAGTCAAGGACTTTCCCTGCCCGGGAGCGCCGCACATGCGTGGTTCCGCCCCCTGCGCCGGCCGAGGCGTAGCTGGCAAGCGGCAGAGACGGAGCAGGCTGACCACCAGCTGGCCCAGCCCAAGGGAGGTAAGGCACCCGCCGGAAAAGGGGGAAAAAATGGCAGACAGCCTTACTTGGCGACCCCCGTGAAATAGTCGATCGACCCCAAATGGGGTCGCGACCCATAGGTTGAGAACCACTGGTCTAGGTGCTATTCCTTCCTTCCTTCCTTCCTTCCTTCCTTCCTTCCTTCCTTCCTTCCTTCCTTCCTTCCTTCCTTCCTTTCTTCCTTTCTTCCTTCCTTCCTACCTTCCTTCCTTCCTTCCTTCCCAGTGGTTAGAATGCAGCATTACAGGCTGACTCTGTCCACAGTCAGAAGTTCGATCCTGACCACTCAAGGTTGACTCAGCCTTCCATCCTTTTGAGGTCAGTAAAGTGAGGGTCCAGATTGTTGGGGGCAAATATGCTGACTCTGTAAACCGCTTAGAGAGGGCTATAAAGCACTGTGAAGCAGTGACTTTGGGTCAATCCTTCTCCCTCTGCATAACCTACCAAACACCTCCCTTCGACCAGTCCGCTCCCACAGAGAGGGCCTCCTTAGAGTGCCATCGGCCAGACAATGCCGGCTGGCGACCCCCAGGGGGAGAGCCTTCTCTGTGGCAGCTCCTGCCCTCTAGAATGACCTACCCCCCGACCTACGTACAGTTGCGGACCTGCGCCTTTTTCGCCGAGCCCTGAAGGCCCATCTATTCCATGCGGCCGGCCTGGCGTAGTTTGATTATGTTTCAGTGGGAGTTTTTTTTACGGGTGTGTTTTTAGAACAGGCCTGTTATTTAATTCGATTTTAAAACAAACTATTTATTTATTATCGTGGTTTTTAGTATCGCCTGTTCACCGCCCTGAGTCCCGCAAGGGAGATAGGGCGGTATATAAATTTAATAAATAAATAAATAAACCTCACTCACAATGTTTGATTTGAACTGGGAAAACCCGGGTTCCCCTCTCCCTGAAACCATGAAGTCTCAGCCAATTCTCTTGCAACCCTAAAGCCTGTGTGTTGTTCTGGGTAGGTTGTTGGATTAGGAATGGGAGAGATCTGGGTTCAAGTCCTCCTGAAGCAAGGCAAGCTAACTGGATAATTTTGGGGCAGTCATTCTCTGTCAGCCCAGGATATTTCATTAGGCTATTGTTGTTCCTGTGCGTGACTAACCTAGGCCTAGCTCCAATGATCTCTCCTCAAACTCCTTAGAGAGGAGGTAGGAAATATACATAAAGAATAATATATTAGAAGTGAAGACTTTTATAGTAAGATTCAGCACAGAAAGAGCAGAACTGAAATCTTCCAGGCTGTAGTGACACGGGGTCTAAAAAAAGTGAAAATGTTTAGATAATTATGGGTTTTGATCTTCATAAAATTCCTAGGAAGAAGAGAAAAATGGGCAAATAGATAAAATTATGAGGAGTGTAAAGGCTAAAAAAAATGATAGTATTGTTTGTCTTATCAGAAATGAAGATATGGACAGATTAACACTTGCCAACTGTGGACAGCTAACATGAAAAATATGTCTCGACACCATGCCAAGTACTGCCTTAGTCATTACAGTTGAGCATGCCACCACCATGACCACTCTCTGGAACAACCTTCTCCCATGAAAGGAATTTTAGAGGAAAGTTCTCTTTCCTAGAATAAAATGATAGAAACATAAAATAATAGAGCTGGAAGGGACCTTGCAGGTCTTCTAATCTAGTACAACCCACTGCTCTAGCAGGAGACCCTACACCAGGGGTGTCAAGGGGAGGGCCGAGGACTTTGCTCAATATCTGTATGACAAAGTCACTCGGATTCGAGAAGGTCTTGACTCTGACTGGGTGGCCCCGGGGGAGGAGACAGGAGCAAGTCTTGAGACTGTTATATGGGATGAGTTTGACTCTGTGGCTCCCGAGGACATGGACAGGATTCTGGGGAGGCTGAATGCAACCACATGTTTACTGGATCCGTGCCCCTCCAGGCTGGTACTGGCTGCCCGGGAGGGGACACGAGCCTGGCTCCAGGGAATTATAAACGCTTCTCTGGGGGAGGGTGTCTTCCCCACGGCCTTGAAAGAGGCGGTGGTGAGGCCCCTCCTTAAGAAGCCTTCCCTGGACCCAGATGTATTAGCTAACTATCGTCCGGTCTCCAACCTTCGCTTTGTGGCGAAGGTTGTTGAGAGTGTGGTTGCTCAGCAGTTCCCCCGACACCTGGAGGAAACAGTCTATCTAGACCCGCTCCAGTCGGGCTTCAGACCAGGATACAGCACGGAAACGGCATTGGTCTCATTGGTGAATGATCTCTGGAGGGCCCGGGACAGGGGTTATTCCTCTGTCCTAGTTCTTTTGGACCTCTCAGCGGCTTTTGATACTGTGGACCACGGTATCATGC
>NW_015386834.1:1018712-1044973 GCF_001527695.2 Protobothrops mucrosquamatus | reverse complement strand
TCTCCCCTCCTTCCGCCGCGCCCTCAAGACATGGCTGTTTCAGCAGGCAGGACTGGCCTAGGGACATTTTAAATTGGTTTTTAATTAATTTTAATATATGAACAGGCCTATTGAATATATCTTTTAATTGATTTTAAATTTCTTGATTTGTATTGATTGTTTTGTTTTTTAATTGGCTGTAAGCCGCCCTGAGTCCACTGGGAGAAGGGCGGGATATAAATGCAATAAACTTGTAAACTTGTAAACTTATAACTCCTCTCCACCACTTCTCCAACTCAGGCTGGTTGAATGTTGCTGCCCCACCCGTCCATTCCAGGGCTGGGGTCAGCTCCTCACATTCAACTTGCTCCTTAGGACAGGTTGAGGCTGGTGGGATTACGGTGCTTTCAGCCCCAGCTGGAGTCCCACTGAACAATTCCTACCCAGCTTCAGCTTGCTTCTCCATTTCGGGCATCTTCTCCTGCGTCTTCACCACCCCTCTCTGACAGTTCAGGTCACATTGTCCAATATATCTTCTACTAATTGTTATGAGAAGAAACTTTAGTTCGCCAAAACAACTCTTCAGCTATCACGGTGATAAGAAGCAGCTGTGGATTCAAACAGTTCCCCTCTCCCCCTCCTGCAGTGTTGACAAGTTAGAAGCATGCAGCGGTCCTAAAGATATTATGATTCGCAGCTTGACAGTCAAGATGTCAAGCAAGCAGGCCACTTTGGATCCCTAAAGACATTATATCTACATTGCTAATTGTCAGTTCTGGTGGCCAAAGATGAAAAAGACATTGAGAGCAATGTGAGGTGCTGTGTGGTTTGTGCAACCAAAGTGTATCTGTCTACTAAGAATCTTAAGTTCAAACAAACTTGCAAGAAGTTAGGGCCGAAGTACATAGGTCCTTTCCCCATCATACAAGTCATCACTCCGGTGACAATACCCAAGGATATTGGGTAAAGTGCACCCAGTATTCCATTGCAGCTTACTGAACCCATACTGTGGATCCACAATGAGACTAGTAGGGAAGGCAGCCTCAGCCCCAATAATGGTAGAGGGGAAAACGCATTATGAGGTCAAATTAATCCTCGATTTCAGAATCCACAGAGGGAAATTGCAATACTTGATCCAATAGGAGGGTTATCTGTTGTCAGAAGCTAGATGGGTAAAAGTTCATCATGTAAAAGCGGATCGTTTGATAAAGCAATTCCACACTAGTACCCCAAGAAGCCAGGGCCAGTACAAGGGAAAGGTTAATGAGCAATAATGTGTATTCCTTTTTGTTTCCCAGGTTCTTGCTCCTCTATGGGGACCAGCCTGTCAAGCTACAAAGATTTATTGTTATTAGGACTGCCATATTGCTTCTAGCTTGCCTACAGTTGAGAGCGGGGAGGGAAAAGCTTGGGATCCACAGGTGTTCCTTATCAATGTGATAGCCAAAGCTGCTCAAGAGATGTTTTGGTGAGCTGAAGGTTTCTTCTCATAACAATTGCTGGCAGATTAATTGGACAATGTGACCTGAACCATCAGAGAGGGAGGGAAAGTTTTACTCTTTTAAGTATTTGTTTCCTGCCATATTGCTAGAGCTAGCTTTCCTTCTATCTGCTGGCATGTTATGACTAATAAAGTTTACATTAGAGATTGCTATGTCTCGGTGTTGGGCTTTTCAGCCAGGATTTGACAAAAGGTTCTTTTGATTAACCTCAATTGAGTCAAGAGTTTTACTTTCCTGAGGGACCAGCTGGACAGCTTGTTTATTTTCAAATATTAATATCTCTATCTATCCTCCATCCTGCATTCTTTAGGTGTCCTATGCCACTGTTTTTACTTTTCTATGTAAAACTATATTGTTGTATGCATGTGCCAGTGCTTGTTTTGGTAAAACTTCACATCCTGTAAGTAGTCTGAGGACAGAAAGGTCTTCTTATTTTCACTTGAAATACATCCTTCATGTAAAGCATTGCTTGTTGAATAGATCTTTTGTTTTAACAATATTATTATAAGAGGTGCTGAAAGCTAACAATGGAGAATGAAGAGAATGTGATCTCCTTTTAGAGAGGCAAGCAGATAATTGATGAGTTGTTGTCAAACAAGAACCATGAATGAATTCAAAGGGTGGAGAACTAATTGAACATACCAAGTTTACATCTCAAGCTCTGTTAATCAGGAATGATTCATTGTAGGACACAAACCATAGTGACTAGGTTATTTAATGCTAAACATAAATCATAGTTTATAAGCTCAAACTCTTAGTTTTACACAGCACATTAAATTTAAGTCAAAAGGTCAAACATTATAGCTTGACCCCTGCGTGAACTCAACCACTAAGCATTATTTAGCCACTCTAAGTAATGATGCATAAAGAATTAATGCTATCACATAGCGGGATTACTAAAGTATGTTTAAAGTCAATGGCTCATCAGGCTTCTCCCAGAAGTAGTAGATGCAGAAGTGGCATGCAGGGTTTCAATCAATTATTTCAAAGAGTATACTTATTTTTTTCACCTTCTCTCTTAAGATTAGACATATGACATATATTTGAATTTGCATTTACTTTAGGCATGGTTGGAGTCCACTTTAGGTAGATTCATGCCAGATATCTTGCACATCACCAGGTTACTTGCTCTCTTGTCCATATCTATGGGTCTTCCAAAGATTTTCTAGCTCCAAACATCTACTTTCTTTTTTACACTCCTTTGTCTAGACCAGGGGTAGGCAACCTTGGCTCTTTTATGACTCATGGACTTCATCTCCCAGAATTCCTGAGCCAGCATGGAGTTGAAGTCCACGAGTCATAAAAGAGCCAAGGTTGCCTACCCCTGGTCTAGACTCTCCTGGAAAACAAAAAAATAAAACAGAAGTAAACAAATACTGAAGAGAAAAAACTAAAAAAGGAGAGAAGCTAATAAATTTGCTAAGTTTCACACACCATTGGGCAGGCTTGAGCTAATAAAATGAAGCCCAGTTTCCCTAATGCCCAATTGCTTCTGCTGTCTTCCTAGAATATTTTGGAATGTGCAAATTAGCAAAGTAGTCCTCCATTTCCAACCATTTGTTTAGTGACCATTCAAAATAGATTGGTACTAAAAAAAACCTGATTTATGACTTGTCCTCGCACCTACAACTGCCATAGTGTCTCCGTAGTCACATGATCAGACTTAAATCCTTGCCGATTGCCAAGGTTCCTATGATTGTTGCTGTGTCCCAGAGCCACATTATCGTCATTTGCAACTTTCCCAGCCAGGTCTTGATAAGCAAAGTCAATGGGGAAAGCTGGATTTGCTTAACAATTGTGTGCTTCACTTAATGGCCATGGTAATTTGCTTAATGACCATGGCTAAAAAGGCGTAAAATTGGGTGCAACTCACTTAACAATTACCTTCCAGTCCAAATTGTGGTCATAAGTCTGGGACTATCTGTATAGGTCTCCCTCCCTTCTGCAAGTACTGTGTGCATATTTCCTGACAGAACAATTAATCATTGGAACAACTTGCCTTCAGTAGTTGAGGGTGGTCCATCACTGAAGGTTTTCAAGAAGAGATTGGACAACCATTTCTCTGAAATGGTATAGGGCAGTGGTGGCGAACCTATGGCACGCATGCCAGAGGCGGCACTCAGAGCCCTCTCTATGGGCACACGCGCCATCATCCCAGTCCTGCCTCCACCTGTGGCCCCCTTCTCACCAGCAGCCCCCCGGAGGAGAGTTTCCCCAAAGCGCGGCCCACACGGAGCAGCACAGCCAAGGACATAGCAGCCAGGCAGCGGGGACAAGACTCCGCCCTCACACCCCATCATGCGCAGTTGATGCTGCGGGCCGTAGGCAGAGGGCATGGCCACCATGGCACTGCTGGGCTGCCTGGGCGATCTGCGGTGGGCCATGGAGGTGATGAATGGCCCTGCAGGTGGGTGGGGTGGTGGGTGGGGCAGGGGGTGGGGTGGGAGTGGAGCAGGCAGGACGAGGGCAGAGCAGGGGCAGGTGGGGGAGCAGGGCAGGGCTAGTTTTGGGGCACTCGGTCTCTAAAAGATTCGCCTTCACTCGTATAGAGTCTCCTGCTTGAGCAGGGGGTTGGACTAGAAGACCTTCAAAGTCGCTTCCAACTCTGTTATTCTGTTATATCCCAATGAGTTGGATGTCTCAGGAGTTAAGTGCTACTAAGTTTGATGAGATTCAGACCCAGGTAACTATCCATAGCAGCTTTTGAAATCTGGAAACCTATAGATATTTTGGGACTAGAATTAACAGAATCCCAGGATTCAGGAAAAGACTGAAAGTTCCATATATTATCTAGGCCACATGTACAGGCCAATAATGCTAAGATGAGTCAAGCAATTTTTTGTCTAATTGCCTGATAAGTGTAATTCCTTGGAAGCATAGCTTGGGTCTCACAGGTGAATATAAATTAAACCAGTTCAAACAAACATCCTCCTTGCCTATCAAAATTAAATTGTTTCCATGACCTGAGAGCTATGGATATCTTGGGCATGCAAGTGTTGTCATAGCACATGCTCCACGGGCACAGAACAGCAGTGCAAGCCAAAGTTAGCTTGCTCCACTACTCAAGTAACATGGCAATGGCCAAACACCACAATCCTTCAAGGCTGTTCTTGTTATAGTAGGAGGAAAACAATGCTTTTCTTGAGTTTGTAAAAACTGTCAAGAGAGTGAACTCTGCCAAATTAAATGCCTTTGACCCATCCACAGAATACTGAATAAACTTCATAATCACATACAACACTATTAGATCTGGGCTTCAAAAATCTGAAAGGCTACTAATTGACAGCAAAAGGTAAACAAACCTATCCAAAAAACAAGATATCACTGGTAGTATCTTTTCTGATTAAGGCATTTTGTTAAAAGGTATGGGCTTTCATGAACCACAGCTCACTTCATCAGCTGCATTGTCTTAAATTTGGGTGAGGGAGAAGGAAGAGAAGACAGATGTTTATAAAGATATATGAGGACAATTTGGAAATAAACCTCCGTTTGATTATCAATGACAGACACTCATAGATACAGAACTTTTATTATACACATTTAAAAAACTACATTACTTTTCAACATAATCACCATTCAAATTGAGGCACTTATCATAATGTCTTACAAGGTTTGAAATTGCTTAGTAGTAGTTGCTCCACGCCAAATCTGGGCTATGGGGGGCGGGGTCAAAAAATCCCAATGGAACTGCTTCAAAAGTTCTTAGGTGCATCTAGTGATGTGCGGGTGTGCATGATTTCCGAACTGCCCTCGTAGATTACATATGAGACAAATTACTAGCACTTTATCAATTCAAAATTGTAATGTATAAAAACACATTGTGTTTGTTGAGACCTTTGGAGAAGGCCTGAAATCTTTTGATGTATTTCAGTATAGCAATATTTAACTCAAGAGTGCTTTCAGAGTCCTATTTTTTCAAATTAGTCTCTCTGAAGTCTGGGTGATTGAAGTACTCCAATATTATGATGCCATATTTGTGTCCATTAATTCTTTTGCACAATTTGTTTCATGTCTCCTACATACAAGGGCATTGCTGGCAGATGTGGCATGTATCATATTACAGGAAGAACATGTAATCTATTGGGCCTATGATAGTGTTATTAATGTAGGGACAAAATAGACATCTTAGTTTGTTTCAAGATCTGATTCCAATGTTAGCATATTTGCCCTATTTTTCCTTTTGCTTGAGAATCTGCTTCAGGTTATGGTTTTCTAATTTTTTTCAGTCCCATAGTCTGACATACTGTCTAGGCTGCAACATATACAATTCTTTGCAGGTTAAGTGCAGGATAAGGGGGAGATGTTCTGGATCATGTAGATCTGTATGTTAGAATGTTTGGCATTTATTGGGTTAAGTGCTGTCTCCTTAAAGATGGCTTATGGGTAATGTAGTTTAGCTAGTCAGCTATCCCATGTTAACAAGTAGGTAGGAGGAGTCACTGAGCTCATCACAGGATATCCTGGCCATGTGCCCGTTTGGAATGTCTTTGTCTGAGAATAAGCATGGGGCCACCACAGGACTCAGATGGTCCCATTCCACGTAAGAAGTTGATGTGGAGGAATTAATGATTTTACCTAATAAACATGTGTATTATCCAGAAGCAACAACCACAACTGCAAGTATTTCCTTCTGAATTAAATATCTGTTTTGGAATCATCTTTGTTTGAGTTATCTGTCTGGCCTTGGATTAAAAAGCATCTTAATTCTGGATCAGAACAGAGATATTATTCAAACATACACATTCAGGGATATACAGTACAACACAGGTTGATGTATTTACATATTAATTGAAGCCATAAATGGTTTGTCTGCTTTTAACTGAAAAGAACCCAGGCACAATTGTTTTTAAAATTGGCTATATATATTGTTTTTGGCTAATTTAATGCAACTCAAACATCAGTTCTGAATATTAAAATTGATTTTTAAACCTTGGTAAGAGATTAGGCATATTAGTGAACATCACTGCCGAAGAAAGTGACACTTGTAAGCATAATTGCCAACAATAAATGAATTACTGCAGAATTAAGGCATGGTCAAAACAGTGGGAGGAGCAAACAATGACATTAAGAGGATTTTTTGATCCAGATCATTGTCAGTTACTGAAGTTTAAAAAGATTAAATTTCATTTTTTTTTCAAAACTAATTCCATAACATACTTTGCTAATATATCTTCCCCTTGGAATATTATAAAGAAATATCAACCAGTCATGTAGGTTACTGGCTGGACAATTGTTACTGGCTGACAGTGCAGGATTGACTTTTCTGCATTTTAAAATATACTTGTGAAAAGTCCTATCTTGTAAACATTTCATATTTCTAAATCAAGACTCTTATGGAAATACTACTTTATATTAAATATAATTATTAATTGTCTTTCAAACTAACATCTTCCAAAGGTGATTTATAAACAAAGATAAAAAAACTGGAATGTATTGGTTCTGAAATAAGCTAGTTATAATGGTATAAAATATAAAATAGCTGCTTCCTAATACTGTGGTTTCCAGACAATCAGTAGATGGCAGCAAAGTGATACAGAAAAACTCTATCTCTGCCACCATCTGGTGTTCATCTAGAGTTTTGCAGCAATTGAACTATATACTATTTGGTCAGATCTAGCAGCATATTTTTTCATGTGATCCTTTCCACTGAATAATGATACCTGATTAATAAAAATACTTCAGTAATATTATAAATCTGTTGCTATAGAGTATATAACTTTGTTTTATTTTGTTTTTACAAATAACTTAGAGCAGGCATGTCAAACTCGCGATGTCACATGATGTCGTGCAACGTATCGGCCCAGTTTTACCATTGCTGGCAATGGGGTGGGCGCGGCTTCCGGATGAAGCATCATATGAAAATCTTAGTTTACTTAATCATGTCACTTTTGTTCAATTGTGAATAAAAAATAAGGGAATATATAACTGAATGCTGCAATATGGTTAGCGGCCTGAATATGCTCAGCAGGAATGCATGTGCACTAATTCTATGACTGATTCCTCTCATTTATGAAGTAATACAAGAGTGCTTTTGAACTTTGAATATTTAATACTTATCACCAGCCACCCATGATCAGCTTTATAAATTTGTCATGCATTGATGTCTGTTTCTCACAAATAAAACTGGAAGCCATATATCTCTGGTTAAATTAAATACTAATTATAAATAAGTAAAGAAAGTAATCAATCCTTTCTATCTCAATGGGCTGATCTATTACAAATAGATCAAGGCAGTACAGCATACTTCATTTATATATTATTAACTTACGTTTTCCTTTCCAGAGATATTTGTGTCTATGTGATTTCATCACCCAGGCTATTGCAAAATACAATCCCAGTGAAAAGATATACTCATCAACTGTATTGTAAACCTGTTCAACTTTCACTTTTATTACACAACTGGGCAAACCTTCTTTGCTTTTTCTTTTCCATGTTCAACAAATGAACAAAGAGCCAAATGTTAAAAACAAAATGCAGATAAGGGTACAATTGCACACAATTGTTTCAAGGTGCTACTGGAGAATTTGTTCATTCAAATGAGTCTTACCCCTCTAGAAATTGGCCTGTGATGGCACTGATTGTTATTGTAGTTAAATCACTTGTTTGGAATACCCCAATATGAAAAATGCTAAACCCCTAACTTTTTCCTATAATTTTGAAATAATAGAAAATACTTGTAGCTCAGGTTTTAGATTTTGGCAGTGGTTTGCTCTCCAAGTTAGTTTCAATATAATTTCTGAACATTTTGCTACAAACTAGGTAACATCATCAGCAGGAATTTCTTGTCCTATTATCCTTAGCTTATAAATTGTCTTGTGTGCCAGTGTAGTCAGTTGGTCATGCGATTGGTTGTTCATTTGGAGCTATATTTAAATTTCATAATACGATGCTTATCATCCAAATCCTGACAAAATACACAGCCAATCACAACACAAAAACAAGTCCTGCCATACATCAAAGGAACATCTGAAATGGCTGTCAGAATACTGCAACCCCTAGGAATAATGATAGCTCACAAAGCCACATTTACACTCAGAAAAGAGCTGTCTAAAGTCAAAGACAAAATACAGAAGGAAGACAACAGCAAAATAGTGTTGTTGTTGTTGTTGTTGTTAGTTGCGAAGTCGTATCCAACCCATCGCGGCCCCATGGACAATGTTCCTCCAGGTCTTCCTGTCCTCTACCATCTTCTGGAATCCATTTAAGGTAACTCCTACTGCTTCAGTGACTCCATCCAGCCACCTCATTCTCTGTCATCCCCTTCTTCTATTGCCCTCAATCTTTCCCAGTATTAGGCCCTTCTCTAGTGAGTCCTTCCTTCTCATTAGGTGAGCAAAGTATTTGAGTTTCAAATTCAGGATCTGGCCTTCTAAAGAACAGTCGGGTTGATTTCTTCTAAGACTGACTGGTTTGAACGCCTTGCAGTCCAGGGGACTTGCAGGAGTCTTCTCCAGCACCATAGTTCAAAGGCCTCAATTCTTTGTCACTCAGCCTTTCTTATGGTCCAACTTTCACATCCATACATTGCAACTGGGAAAACCATGGCCTTGACTATACGCATTTTTGTTGGCAGGGTTATGTCTCTGCTTTTTAGTATGCTGTCTAGATTTGCCATAGCTTTCCTCCCCAGGAGCAAGCATCTTTTAATTTCTTGGCTGCAGTCCCCATCTGCGGTGATCCTGGAGCCCAGGAAAATAAAATCTGTCACTACCTCCATTTCTTCCCCATCTATTTGCCAGGAATTGAGAGGGCTGGATGCCATGATTTTGGTTTTCTTAAAGTTGAGTTTCAAGCCAACTTTTGCACTCTCCTTCTTCACCCGCATCAAGAGGCTCTTTAGTTCCTCTTCACTTTCTACCATTAGAGTGGTATCATCTGCATATCTTAGGTTGAGCAACATAGTATACAAAATCAATTGCAATAATTGCAACCAATTCTATGTGAGACAAACAGGAAGGCAATTGAAAACAAGGATTCATGAACATCAACTAGCAGTTAAACGGCATGACCAAGAATCCTTGATCTCAAACCACATTGATAATAAATAACACCAATTTGATTGGAAAGGAACAAAAATCATTGGGCATGCCAACACACATGTGAATTTATTAAGGCCTGGTATTCTACCAAAGAGCAATTAACAAACATATTGATCTAGATCCAGCATATGAATATGTAAGAAACCAGACCATTCAAACTACCAATCAACAAGAGAACCAATTAGCTGCTCATAAATTAAATATAGCTCCAAATGAACAACCAATGCATGACCAACTGACCACCCTGGCACACAAGACATTTATAAGCTAAGGAGAATAGGACAAGAAAATCCTGCTGATGATGTTACCTAGTTTGGTAATGAAATGTTCAGAAACTATATTGAAACAAGCTTATTCCTATAATATTTATTACCTGTCCAGAGTGCACTAGAATGGGGCAGCCAATAAATATAAATATAATAAATATAAATGTGAATGTAAACATAAATATAAACATAATTATGCTGAGTATAGGGGTCAAATGACTTATCCATCAAGCCCAATGCAGCCTATGCTGTCTTCTTGGTGGTCAATCTCTAGAACACGGGTGTCAAACTCGCGATGTCATGTGACGTGTCACAACGTATCACAACTTTTTTCCATTGATGGCAATGGGGTGGGCGCGGTTTTGGCATAATGCATTCGGCCCGCGGGCTGGCAGTTTGACACCCCTGCTCTAGAAGCTCTGGTGGGGTAGCTCCATAGCCTTTACCTGGAAATGATAGAGCTTGAAGTCCAGACCTGTGTTCAGCCACTGGCCTCTGATGCCAACTAAAGAAATTTGTTAAAAGCATAAGATGAATAAAGCCTTTTTTGTTCATGTGAATGCAATCTGCCTATGGGTTCATTAAGTTAAATCAGTTGCTACTAGATAGTTGCTTCTGAGGAGTAAGTTTGCTTATTGCAGAATATTCTTTCCACATGGTTTACGCTCTGCTTCAAATGTTAGTGTAGCCTTGTGGAGTCCCAGCCAGGCAGAAGTGATTTATGTTGGCAGACACAACACTGTAACCATCAATCAGTTAAGGGCCATATAAATTACAGTAGCAGAGATACATAATTGTAGTTAAAGGGCATCTATGTCAAACCTCAGATAGTCTTTCAAGCTGCAAAAATCAGAGAATGCATGGGTAAAAAATAATAAAATACGCAGTCTAATGTGTGTTTGCTTGCTTGCTTGCTTGTTTGCTTGCTTGCTTTCTGGCTATTTTTATCTATATCTTTCTCAGGCATATAGAGTGTTTCAGTACTATTAAGCAGATTAATTCCCAGTGACAGTAAAAGGTTCCAGAATTCAAAGATTTCAGTTGCATTATTCCCAAGGGCCTGCTGAACTGTCAGGTCTTAACAGATTTTCTAAACCCAAACAGGGCTTGTTGACTATATATGATGGCTACAATGCCTATCATCATGATCAAATATATCCACTTATTTTTAGAAACCTTAAATGACAATACCTGGCTGATATTGTTTGAACTCAGAAGCTAAGCAGTGTCATTGGATGGGAGATTTCCAGAGAAGAACACCAAGGCTGTAGGTTAAGCTGGCAAGTCAAAAAGCATCCAAGGAAACTATGGTTAAGAAAACTACATGGATGTGTGAATGAAGTTACTAGAAATCAAGTTCAATTCAAATAAATGAGGTTGGTGTCTGTGCTTTTCAAAAATAGCTGCAGCCATACAGGCAAGAATCTCTCCCCCCTCCTTCCCTCAGGCATTCATCCATTCCCTCAGAACTGCAATCATATGTATTCAAACTGGTATTCCAGCTGCCTGGCTAATTGAGACACACCCTGGTGTTTTCAAGGACATGCTGACATCCAGAGGCAGCTTCACTGCACCCAATTTTCTGAGCTTACAAAAGCAAAGGGTAACACAGAGTGGGAAGAAAGGGGGTGTAGCAGGAAAATGGTAAGCAAATGGCCTACAGACAGGGAAGTAGAGGTGATATCTGGAGATTGGCAGCTATTACAAAGAGACAAGAGGTCTTTCATTTGACTGCCAGGACTACAAGCTATGGTGAGCAGCATATCCTGGTGCAATATTTACTTGACAATATTGTCTTGCAAAGTCATAGAAGAGTGGAGTTAACTCAGAGCAATAGCCTGTTGTTGGGGAAGTGCGTGTTGCCAGAAAAAGAAATTTGTACAGGCTTGTTACTTTATGGTGTGTCCAGTTCTTGAAGAGCAAAGAATCTTCATATGTACTAATATGTATAAATTTTATTCATAGTAGAAAGTGATATATAGATTTTTCCCATGTATGCATATTGCTATTGATTATTTTGCGAGTAAAGAGATATATTTACAGTAATTATTTTAGTTATATACAGAAAGCCCCATTGGCTGATAATTTTAGAGATATTTCCATACCTAAACAGAGAAACAAGATGACCGCAAGTGGGCAAAAATGCAGGAGCAACTTCCAATTTCCTGCTGGCTTCCCCATTGAGTATTCTTGTGGGAAGCTGGCTGGGAGCATCAAAAATCTTCCTTCCTTTCATCCCTCCCTTCCTTCATCCCATTCACCTTTCCCTCCTTCCCACCCTTTCCTCTCTCCTGTTCTCCCTCCCTAGAATTCCTACTGTCTTCCCCATTTGCTTTGCTTGTGGGAAGTTTGTAGGGAGAAAATCATTGGGGAAGCCAGAAGGAAGTGACAAGTCAAAGGCCAGTAGGCATTTAAGTAGCTGCTGCAGGGTGGGGGGAGAAGCAAGGGGTTTTGCAGGGCTGCAGGGTATGTACATGATCGGCATGGGTGGGCAGCATGGATGGGAAAGAGCATGCAGGGGGGGGTGATAGGTGGGATCAGGGGGTGGGAAGGATGTCTTGGATTGCTTGGGAGTGCACAAGAGGTGCCATGTGGTCAGGAACAGCATGCAGAAGCTGGGTGGATTAGGGAGGCTGCAGAGGAAGCACAGGTCAGGGAGGGCAAGCTGGGATATGCAGGGAGTATCACATGGGTCAGAGAAGGCATTGGGGCTGTACAAGAAGTGCCACACAGATTGGAGAAGATGTACTGGGGTTCCTTCTTCCTTCTCGTCTTTTCTTTCCTCTCTTCCTCCCTTCCCTTCTTTTTCTTTCCCAGTAGGCAGGTAAGTGGTTGTTGCTGGGTGGAGGAAGGAGCAAAGGAGTGCATAAGTAGTCAGGAAACTGTCATGGAATATTGAAAAGGACGATCATGTGACCAGAGCAACACAATAGCACTGAAACAGCCAGAACTTTCCTAAATTTGATTCCCCCATGAGTCATGGATTCTGGCATTTTGTAACTTAGCCCATTTGAGGTACCTTTGTTGACAAAGTTTTGCACTAGGATGCACTATTTCACTCAGTTAAAGGGAAAAGACATGAGAGTTTTAATAATAGATAGATCATGATTGGCATCCTGAAACCTTGTTGTTGCCTTGATTGTGACTTTGGGTCCGCTTGCATGAACTGACATTATTGTGTCCTCTGAGTAAACAAAACAAGACTTGGGTCAAGAATCCAAGGTCTGAGTCAGGTGATTAAGGAGGAGAATTCTCAAATGCAGCAGGATTGACCTCAGTCACTGTGATTATTTAAGCAGAAGATTCATATAGAACCCTTAATTCCAGGAATTGAAATTATCACAATGTTTTCTCCAAAGAATGATGTAGGGCAAGTATAGGTCTAGTGCCATGGTGGTGAACCTATGGCACACATGCCACAGGCGGCACGCGGAGCCATCTCTGGTGGCACGCGAGCCATTGCTGGGCCGAGCTGTTCCCTCCTCCTCTCCGTGCATGCGCAGCTCTCCGCACATGTGCAGTCTGGGAATAGGCGAGAGGCTATAAAAGGAGCAACTTTTGGCAGAAGCAGCATTTGCTGCAGACAGCGAGAGAGCGAGCACAAGTCGGAGCGGACAGCAAGTGAGTGAGTGAGTGAGCACGAGCCAACAGCTCAGTGGCCACGCCCACTTGGTGGCCATGCCCACCTGGCACCCGGTGATGCATAAGTGGGTTTTGGGTTGCAGTTTGGGCACTCAGTCTCTAAAAGGTTCACCACCATTGGTCTAGTGTCTTCAAATGTTTGAAATTCACATCAGCCATAGCCAGCACACCAATAGCAAGGAACTGCAAAAATTGTAACCCAGAATTTCTGGAGAATGTTTCCTTTAGTCTCACTGATCCTTCTTAAAGCAGAAATGAAAATTTGTAGAGAAAGTGTGCAACTTTGCTGAAACCAAGGTTATGGCTGTGAAACATGTCATTAGAACTGAACATACTTGAGTACTTGTTTCAGAAATAATTCTGTCCAGACATGTTGTATGTCCAAACTTGTCTGATTCCAAAGTCCTGTCATCTCATGACTTGGCATGTAGAGGTGATACAGAGGTAAAGGAGTCCATACAAATTCCAGAATTATGAATCTTAATCAGATGATTTTATCAGACAAGTCTTATAATTAAGTTTTTAAAAATAAAATGTGAAGAATCTCTAGTGCTACTTAATTTAGTACCACATACTGAGGCATGATTCTCTTAAAATTACAAAGTATAATAAAAAAATGAACATTTAATAGTTAAAAGCTCAATGAGAGAAATATTCAGACTTTTGTTTACCTAATGATAGATTATATATCAGACATATCACAATTGCAACTCTGGATGGTGGGCATAGGATTAAAACAATAACAATAAAAAAGCAATACCCTGTGCCATTTTCAAAGGTAATATCCTTTAAATCATCTGCAGATGACTGAAAAAAAAACCAGGATTCTGATAGCATCTTTTCCAAATAACAAATTTTATTAAACAACATAAGCTTTTGTGATCTGAGGAAGTGTTTTGCAGTTCTTGAAAAGTTATGCTATTTAATAAAATGTGTTTGTCAAGCTGCTTCTGATTTTTTCCCCACTACTGACATTGCATCTTTCCCTAAAATGTCTTTTGATGGTTAGTGTCTCTGTTAAGAGAAAACATCCTGTTCTTTTTCTGCACTTAACTGTAGAAAATGAATCTGCGGTAAACTGTAGGATTGCTCAAGCATAGACGTAATCTATCAGTCTGATGTAATATTTGCCAACATATTGGAGCTCTCTGTGAAACTAAAACTATTTAAAACTGTACTGCAATCACAGAGTAGTACATTTGAATTTAAGCTACTGAATCTGAATCTGCCAGCCACCAATGGAGAAGATGTGGCTCTTCTGATGCTGTAGAACTTTCCACATACTTCACCATTGTCTGCATTGCCTAGGCTGCCAAAAGCTGCAATTAGCACAGAATCACCAAATTATGAGATTGGAAGGGACCACAAGGATAATCTAATCTACCCTTCTAAATTGTGCAGGAAAATCAATTAAACTTCCGGTGAGAGGTGCTGTCAGGTTTTTCTTTAAAATTTTCAAAAATGAAGAGTCCAGAATTTCCAGTTAGGTTGCTCCACTGTTGTACAGATCTTACAGCCAGGAAATTCAAATAAAATCTAGGTTGCTGCAGCTTATATCCATTATTTTTGGTGCTGATGTCTATATTAATAGTTCATGAGCATTCTCTCTATCTTTTATTCACTTGAACTTTGATGTAATGTCTCTCATCATAATGGAAATTAGTTCCTGATTATATTTCTTATGGCATCTTTTATGCCCCTAAGCACTGATGTAATGTCTCAGAGTTTTCTTCAGAATGAACTTTCCAAGTTCCTTCTGCCTGTCCTTATATTGCATATTCTCAAATTGCTGTATAAGCTTTGTCATTCTCCTAACTTGTCAATATCCTTCTGGGAATGTAATGCCCACAAGCATACATCATAATCCAGGTGTGGTGTCACCAGTGCAGACTATAATGAAATGAGGATTTCACACATCTTTGATATAGTGCTGCTTTTGATGCATCACAGAACTATATTATCCTTTCTAGCAGCTGTCCAAACCACTGGCTCATGATCAGCTTGTTGTCAATCAATTATTGCACCCATATCTTTTTTTGATGCAATGTATCCAAACTATGACTCCCTCATCTTGTATTGCTGTTGTTCTTAATTCACTCTGGAAATTAATTATGGAGAAATTATGATGGGGAATTCTGGCATTTTTAAAATGCAACTGGCATTATTGCTATCTGGAGATAAGAAAGAACAATTTAACCTTTTCTCCTGTGCGTTCATTACTATCGTCTGACAAAATCTCCACCTTCCTACCTGAAACCTACCATTAAACATGTACAGTAGAGGTACTTTTAAAAACATTTTTTTCAACAGACAGGACATAGCACAATTGTATCATGAGATTGGGCAAGTGAGTGTCCCAGTTCTGAGGAAGTTTTCAGTGAATACAGAGGAGTACATAAATGACCTTGAAGGTATTCGGTAGCCTTCAGATAAACACCAGCTTAAAGCTGAAAGGGGATGGAATGAGAAGGAAACTCAAGACTGATGGAAGTAAGCTATGGTGCCTATAGCAGGTGCAGCAGTAGTGCTCTCCAGCAAGTGTGAACGAAGGAGCAAAGGATTGTTGTCAACTTTAAAAATGAATGTGACTGTAGCCATTTTCCCTATTCATTTTCAGTTGACACATAGAAAAGTGGGATGGGGGATTGCCAGGTGCTTGGCTAGTTAACATATTATTTTGTCCTGTGGGAACCAAGGTCATCGGCTGCTCCTGAGACTGCAGGCTGGGCGTTTCATGAAAAGCCCGCCAAGAAGATGTATTGGGAAACGTAGTTGCTTGCATAGCTTTAGAGGTGGGATTTCTTAACTTTGTACTGGGAATTGTTACGTGTGTCTTCAGACTTGGTTTCACTTTTGATGTGCTGATACTTTGTAACTAATAAACATGTTCTTTGAGGAATTTCCAAGCCTCAGAGTTCTGCTTTATTTGTCTCTGTCTGTTGGAACCTTGACAATTGTATTGGATTATTATTGATGTCAATTGCTTAATCACATCTATGATATTGCATGTTGGTTAGGTATTTTGACTTGCCTGTATATGTTGCAATTATGTAGACTCTTTAGAGCAGACATGTCAAACATGCAACGTCACATGATGTCACATGACGTATTGGAGCTTTTTTCTCATTGCCGGCAATGGGGTGGGCATGGTTTCCTGGTGATGTGTCTGGCCCGCGGGCTGGCAGTTTGACACCCCTGCTTTAGAATTAGTCAGAAAAGTTTTGGTAAAGCACATAGCAGATTTTGTTATCCTTTGCTTCAAAATTTTCTAATGCACTGATTTTTAAATTTCATTCATTCTGTTTCTGCATCAGTTAGATAATTTTAATTCACAGTAATATTTCATTTATGTGTGCACAATTTGTATAGTACATATATTTGCAAATAAAAATTTCTCTGAAATATTTTTGTATATTCTTTCCATTTGTATATTTTATCTACTGTTCTCCAAAATGTGTATTTTTATACTCATATTTTTAATTAAATAACTGCACTGTAAAATTTGGAAGTGTTAAAATTAAGCAGGTTTTCACTAATTTGCAAAATGGATAAATGTTTCCCACATCCCTAAAATCTGTAAATTCCTCTGTTTTCACAATTTCAAGTTTCCCTGACAAAACTCCATCTATATATGTTTAGAATGAGACTCTAAATTAACAATGTCACATGTGATGGTGGATAAGCAAAATCAGAAAAAGAGAACAATACACACTGGTGTTCTTCAAGCTTCATTTGCAACTATCCATATCTTGTTGCATATAGTTCAAATGTTCTATTGCATCAAATGAGGAAAATTAATATCTATTCATCTCAGACTTTAAAACATAAGATGTCAACTCTGCTAATACTGAATAGTCTTGCTTTGACAAAATATACAGAACTGTCTGGTACTTTTAGAGTTAATTCAGATGAGGCTGGGAGGGGAGAAGAAAGAATGTGTAGAGATTAATTACGGGGGCTTCAGAAGGAAGTGAACTTTGCCCCCCAGGCTGGTTGGAGAACGTGACTTATGATAGCAAAAGAGGGAGGGGAAATGCTAGCAAAATAACTGCTCTGGGGTGGAGATTTCAGATCTTGGCATCCATCCATGCTGTGCCGACACTTTGTTACACAGGAATAAAGGCTTTTTAGGATAAACAATGCCTGGAAGTTCTTTGAAGTGTTTCATTAGTCGGAACCCTGACATAAGATATGACAAGAGATATATGGCAAGCATCTCTGTTAATATAACATTGGCAAAATGCTGGATATCTTCAGAAATGGGAAGGAAATATTCTTAATCCAATCACCATTTCCAAAACATTTGCTAGATATAAACATTGTGTACTTTTCAATTCTTTCACCAAAAGGCTGAATAACAAATTTGACCTTCAAGCTATATTATTGGCTAGCTTATCAAAATACTTTAATTCTATATGCTATAAAATATGACTTTTCATTATGACCCAAATTCTAGGTGAAAAATGTGCATATATATCCCTTCTAGCAAAATAAGTTGCCATTGTAGAGTTTGTCATTATATTTGACAAATCTCTTTGATGCTTGTGCATATAAACAGGCAGCATTATTAAAGATCCAGGTTTCAGAAATTAAAGTTTATGAATGTGTTCAGTCTTAGAATAATGATAAGTAGAAGGAACACTAAGTAATATAATGAATCCATATTAAAATTCAGTATACACCAGAATAGTTTTCAGAAATAATTATTCTCTATTGTGACTTCATTTTTATAATCACTTTTAAAAATAAATTTGGAAGAGATGTTGAAAGCTAATAAATCAGCTTGGGACATTATTAGTGACAGCAGACAAGTAAAACTAAATCAGTGTTTCTAAACTTGACAATTTTAAGATGTGTGAAGTTCAGTTCCCAGAATTCCCCAGCCAGCCATGCTGAGGACTTCAAGTCCAGACATTTTAAAGTTGCCAAATTCAAAAAACGCTGGTCTAGATGCTTCTTCCAGGGAAGACTATGCAGCAAAGGGAGAGGATACCCTAAACCCAACCCTTTTGTTCTCCAATGATGAGGAATTATCTAGCTAACTTCTTGACCTTGCAAAGTCAAGCAGCATTGGACTTGAATGGAAATCCTTGGGCTTAAAGCTACACTGGGAAACTAAAACAAAAAAGTA
The DNA here is from genome assembly GCF_001527695.2 of Protobothrops mucrosquamatus. Lineage (NCBI taxonomy): Eukaryota > Metazoa > Chordata > Lepidosauria > Squamata > Viperidae > Protobothrops > Protobothrops mucrosquamatus. The sequence continues at coordinate 1,026,414 of NW_015386834.1, read as the reverse complement.
TTGGAAAAAAGAAAACAGCAAATCACATCCATTTCTGTTAAGTCATAGGAGTTGAGTTTGGTACAAAGAAAATCTTACTTTATTCTAAACACAACTATTCCCTCTAGACATCCCCTATGCAAATTTAGGACCTAGTATGAGAGCTGGAGCTCGAATAACCTGCAATGCCAAAGAAAAAGTTTCAGCCAACAGCAACCTTTTATCTTGGAAATCATTTGTACATCATGACATGGCTGTAACCTTTCTTTAAGCAAACAAAAGTAACAAAACAAAGAAACTGATTCAGCAGCATGGAGAGGGGATGTTGACAAAGTGATAATCTCATCTTGTCATACAAAAATAAAACTTAGGTATGCCCTTGGAAATGGGCTTATCTGTTGATTCTTCCACTCCTTTTGTAATTATCACTTTTCTTTCTTTTTCTTTCTTTTTTTCTCTTTCTCTTTCTGTTTTTGTTTCCTTTTATTTTTTCCATATCTGACTTTATTTGAGTGAAGATTCCCCTTCCCCAGTTATAAATGGCTTATTAGCAACCTGTTTCCATGTTTTCCCACACTTTTTTCTCTACAGCATCTGATCCTTCAGACGGAATATATAGCCTGAGATGCCAGGGTCTCAGGCAGCCCCTTAATGCTGTGGAAACAGTTCAAGTGCCCCTCAAGAAGTGGACAACTAAATTCTGCTTTAACATAGCAAAAAGAGGACATTATTAAATATAGGGGTAAATATTAAGAGATTTAAATTTAAATTAGATTAAACCAAATTATGTCAGTGAGTAAGAATTTATGAACTGGAATAGCCATAGCAACAAACCAGCCAATGAGAACTGTTTTTTATTAAGACACAGGATTGGCTGTGTGAAGCATGTGATCTAGCCTAGGTATGGGCATGTCTTAATCTTCCCTGTGTCCTGATCTCCTGAGTTAGTTGTTGATGTTCCCAAGAACTGAATGAAACTGTATGTATCATGTATATTATAGATAAAGATTTTCAAAACTATGCCTCCTGCTCATTTTGAATGTGTGCTTCAAAAATAAGCTTTGGGCTTATTTTTGCCCTGGAAAGCTGTAAAATTCAGGGAATATATTCCTATAACTCAGCACAACTCTCCAAAACCAAAAATGTTGGTCAGCTTCATTATAAAAAATGTAGCTGTAGTCCCTTTCCATACTGCTAAACAACTGGAACTATACAAAAATTAAATGCCATTTCATTCCAGTTTACATTTAAGTCGTATCATATAGAATTGCTGGTAATGGATTTTAAACACAAGATGTCAAAAACATTTTTTATGAGTAACATTATAGATATTGGCCATAGTCCAAGAACTAGATTTGCTTACATTCCATTGAAATCCAAAGAAGAGAAATGTAGGTAGCCAGATATTGTATTCCTTCACTCTTTCACGCACCTCTAACCAAGTAGATGTAATGGGACTAGGCACATGTAACCATACTTTGTCTCCATCACTGTGAAGACGACAAAAAATACAGAGCTTAACTGTTTGTAAATAAGTCCACTAAATTCCACAGCATACAGAGCAAATGTTCAGAACATTCTGAATTACTATTATGTTAACAGGAAACCCATCACTAATTGCTTGCTTATAGCAGCATCTACGTTTCTGCATATCTGCATATTCAGACATGTATACTTAATTGAACCATTATACAAGATCTTTAAAAAAATCCTGGAACACCAGGGAATTACCTGAGGATTGGAAAAGAGCTGATGTGGTTCCCATCTTCAAAAAAAAAGGGGGGGGGAAACCAGACCCAGGAAACTACAGACCAATCAGCCTAACATCAATACCTGGGAAGATACTGGAAAAGATAATAATAAAAAAATATATGCAAACATCTAGAAACAAAAAAAGTTATAACTAAAATCCAGCATGGGTTTGTTAAAAACAGATCAGGCCAAACCAATCTTACTTGGCAGAGTGATTAATTTATTAGATCAGCAAAATACTTAGTATACATAGTATACTTAGACTTCAGCAAGTTATTCGACAAAGTAGACCACAACCTACTTCTTGGTAAACTAGAAAAATGTGGGATAGACAGATCATCACCAGATGGATTTGTAACCGGCTGACAAACCATATTCAAGGAGTAGTCCTTAACGGTACTACATCTACATGGAGGAAAGTAAGCAGTGGGGTACCACAAGGTTCTGTCTTAGGCCCAGTACTCTTCAATATCTTCATAAATAACTTAGATGAGGGAAATCATCAAATTTGCAGATGACACTAAGCTGGCAGGAATAGCCAACACCTCAGAAGACAAGCTCAGGATCCAAAAAGTTCTTCACAGACTTGAACAATGGGCCCTATCCAGATTTTACACTTAGGCGGGAAAAATCAAAGGTACAAGTACAGATTAGATCAGTGGTTCTCAACCTTCTTAATGCCGCAACCCTTTAATACAGTTCCTCATGTTGTGGTGACCCCCAACCATAAAATTATTTTTGTTGCTACATAACTGTAATTTTGCTACTGTTATGAATCATAATGTAAATATCTGATATGCAGGATGTATTTTCATTGTTACAAATTATACTGTTATAATTTCAGTATAATAGTTATACTGAAGGTCTGTGTTTACAGAAGCTGAAGCAGATTGGGTTAAAACAGAATGGCTGCATTTGTTCTGCGGGGTTGCCTCTCACCTCTTCAGGCGAAGACTACTGGAGCTGCGGCTGCTTTGGCTGCCCACCAGGTGGGCAGTCTCGGAAGGGTCGCAAACTCCTCCCCCTGCAGGCAGTCCTCTGCTCCCCCCCCCCGGACTTGCCATTCCCATCTAGCGCAGGTGATTCCCATTGAGCCCGCCAGAACTAGCAATCGGGGCAGCGGAGGAAGTTTCCAACTCCGGTTAGCACCACTTAGTGCCTTCCTACACCCAGGAAGTTTTCGGACTAAGCCGACCGAAGGACATCCGTGACTGCACGAAGAGCCTTTAAAGCCATTCCCCGATCCCGAGGTGGATGCAAAAGAACATTGCCGCGTATCTTAGACTAAGTTCCTAAGACCATCAGAAATATGTGTTTTCCGATGGTCTTAGGTGACCCCTGTGAAAGGGTCGTTCGACCCCCAAAGGGGTCATGACCCACAGGTTGAGAACCGCTGCACAATGCAACCAGAGTGGAACAGATCTTCCATCACCCAGATGCCTATGAAAGCTGCAGAGGAAGAAAGTACTCCTGGATCCATTGCCCCCCATGTGAAGCCTCAGAAGACAACTGGAAAGACTATGGGGGAAGGGTGGAAACTCATTGTAAAGTTTTCTTTCTTGCCTCATTCATGTTGTAATTAAGTATAGATTCATGGAACAATGGCATTTGGGAATGGTTGGCACAGCAAGTACTGAACACCTTGGACATCTGTCTGGTGGGAGGAAAATTTGTCCAGGATGTTTGTATTGCCTGTTTTGTATGAGTAGCTGCACACATGCATACACACACATCATTCAGACTCACATTGAGGCTATCCCCTTCACGTACCTCCATGTAAAATTCCCCAGGCTGGTTCTTGCTCTGTTTCATTAAAGTTTTTGCATGCATACCTTCCTGCAAATTCCATGGGGGAGGGAACCATGCCCCCCCAGGCAATTTACAATTCATATGCCCTCACTGGGGAAGTAGCGGGAAAGAGATCTCAAAACCTTGAATTTGTTGCACTGGTGGATTCATAGTGGGAATCCTAGGGCTCACTGTGTGCAATTTAAGAAATATTAATAGCCTGGCTTGCATACTGGCTAACCTCAATTGGACATCACAAATCTGGATGCATTAAACTAAGAGCTAAGGCAGTAAACAACTCTTCAAAATGGGCAGCCAGTGGTTATGTACTGAGGCAAACATGGCTGTGAAGAATTTTGGGAGGCATGTGCAAACCTGACTGGAAGCTCAAAGTGATATCCAACATCTGAAAAGAATTGGCACAGAATATTGCACACTATAAATTTCCACCCAACAGAACTTTTGCCCTGGCTTTAGACCTTCATGGTTGAAAGTCTGCCCTTTTGGGAGCCAGTGCTGAGATCTTTTTCTGCTGCCTCTATTAGTGTCTTCCTTTTTTCATTAACAGTTTAAAAGCTTGTTTCCCCACGTCCTGGACCCCATAGAAGCACCCATCAAGTCTCCCTTACCAGATCAAATTTTAATCTTGTGCCAGTAGAGGTTTGTCACCCATAATTATATGGCACAAAGGGAGGATTGTGGGAAGTCAGCCCCCCACCCCAGAGAAAGAAATATTTTGGGGAATATTAAAGAAAGCAGAATATATTTTCCCAAAGGAATAATAGAAGATCTTAGGCAGAAACCACCCCCACTCCCCCAAGTCTCTCTGCCCCAAGCAGAGGCCAGGTCTGTAGAAATGCAGATTTGATAATCCTTTAAGAAAGACTGGAGCCAGAAAGCTTAGAGCTGACAGGATTAGAAAGACAAAGATCCCTAGAATCAACAACCCCTCACCCAAAAAAATTCAACACAGGACATAGCCATCAGCCACAGCCCCAGGGAAGCAGGACATGACCTTTAGGACATAATAGGATTAACTCACCACCATTCAAATACCAGAAGGGCACACTGAGCATCAGGTCAAAGTTCATACCATAGGAACAACTCCAAATACAAAGCCCAAGAAGGTATAGAAATCCACCACTCCCTGCTCCATGTGGTCAGCTTTCCCAGAGCCACATTTCTGTCTGGCTCTGCTCTTCAATAAACTACAACCTTCTTTCTAAAGCAGTCTTTATTTTGTTTATTCCCGGCTTGGACTGGACCCTGATGAAAAAAAAAATTCAACAGTTCCCAAGTGGCAAATTTTGGGTATATCATGTTTCTTATTTGGAGACAGAAAAGTAGCTGAAGGAACATAGCAAGAAATAAGTTTAATAAAAAGAGAAGTGCAAATGCCAAACTCTGAAGAAGAACATATCACAAAAAAGATTATACAAGAGAAATGGATCTGGTATACAATGTGGGATGTAAAAACCTCTTTTTGTAAGTCTTTGATCAAAACTCAATAATTATTTCTGAAGTATTTGATATATTTAGAAGAAGAAAAACATAGAATGGAGTACCTTATTGTGTGATAAAATCTATTGTAATTTGCAAATAATTACATATAATTGTAACTGAAAATCCTGAGTGTATTCACATATTTTTTATGGTTGGTCACACAGCCAGATGTTTAGATTGGACTTGGCATTTTTATCCATCTGTCAAGTGCTTCCCAAGGACCTGGGGTAGGCAGATGTTGTTTGATGGTGTTAAATATATAATTGCAGGATATATTTATTCCAATAAAACTACTTTTTGCAGTTGACTGATGATGATTTTATCAATGTTGATGGCTCCAGATGTTTTGGGATTACACCCAAGACACCTAATACTATGGGTACTATCTTTCTTTCTTTTGCCACAGTCAAATTACCTCTATTTGCAAGTCTTTATATTTTGTGATTTTTTTTCAGTTCTTTCTCTTCTGTTCTGCTGTCTCAGATACTATCCATTGACTAGAAACTGTGTTTTCCATTGTGCCATTGATCTTTGCACAAAGTTTCTGATATTTCTATTGACTCCTTATTTCTAGGCACTTGGTTATCCAATTGTTGAAAAATAAATCTTCATCAGGGTCCAGTCCAAGTCGGGAATAAACAAAATGGAGACTGCTTTAGAAAGAAGGTTCTTGTTTATTGAAGAGCAGAACCACAACAGCATGTGGCTCTGGGGCAGCTGACCACATGGTGCTGGGAGTGGTGGGTTTTTATACTTTCTTAGGCTTTTGTGTTTGGAGTTGTTCCTGTTCCTGTGGTATAAACTTTGATCTAAGCTTTTGAGCATATCCTTTTGGTATTCTGATGGTGGTGGGTTAATCCTATTATGTCCTAAAGGTCATGTCCTGCTTCTCTGGGGATGTGGCTGATGGCTATGTCCTGTGTTGGATTTTTGGGTGAGGAGTTGCTGGTTCTAATCTTATCACTCTGCTGTTGTTAGCTATCAAATCTTGCCCAAGGAATTTTGAAAGATCCTGTCTTGAATGGGCTTTCTGCTCATGAATGGGGCCTCAGTCTTTCTGAAAGGGATTATCAAATCTGCATTTCTACAGAGCTGGCTTGCTTAGTTTCTGCTTGGGGCTATTAAGAAAAACTGGGCCTGCTTTTCTACCTGTAAGATCCTTTGGGGAAATATAATATTCCCCAAAATATTTCCTTCGGGGGGGTGACTTCCCACACAAGGAAGGCAGGGAATCGAATGCCTTCTTGTAATCAGTCCAAGCTATATTCAAATTGATCTTTCTTTTCTTTCAGTTTTCCAAAATCATCTTATCAATCAGAGGCTGCTCTACTGTTTGGACAGTTTCCTTTCTGCTCAGGTGGAAAGAGCTTATTTTCAACTAGGTAGTGATTTGAAAATTCTTGGTAAGCAGGTAGTTAGATTGTTGTTACCTGGTGATACCCCTTTTGTTGGATCTTTCTTGCCAAATAGGTTTTGCCAGCTGTTAGCCAATCTTTAGTTTTACCTTCTTGCAGTATGCTGTTAAACTGCTTGACAGTGAATATAGACATTCAGATGCCAAAATCCATGCAATTCATCTTTACCTGATATTGAATTTTATTTTTATATTTTTATTATTAATATATCTGTTGAGAAATGATTACTAAACATTTAAATAATTAGAGCACATAGGAAAAATGATTTTGCTTTAGCTCAGTTCTATCAGTTGAAACAAATTTTTACTTTTCCTGTGCAAGAAAACAAGATTCATTTTCATAAGAAAATTAAATTGCTCTGGATTAGCATTAACTTGGGATTTGATAAATTTGGAGTCTTGGGTAATATATAGATTTGTTTTCAATATTTTGAAAACTATTTCAAACTGAAAATTACTTTAAGACTGTATTCATAAATCAAGACTTAAGATTGTTAAATAAGTTGTATTTAAAAAATTAAGTAATAAACTTGTATTAAAAGTATAAGTTATGCAAATGATATTAATTTGCTTTTGGTGATTTTCTATTTACTTATCTTATTAAATTTATATGGCTGCCCAACTTACACATGGTGACTCTATCATGTGATATACACACTGTCACATGTTTATGTGGAACTCAAAATTGCATGGTTAATAAAAATAATACAGCACTACGCCAAATTCCTCACTACTGCAATGTGATCTGCCAATGCCTCATACAGAAAGTGTTAGTGGATGTGATGGTACAATGAGACTAGAGTTTTAGAGAAAATAATTGAACTGCTGAATGTTACACAAAATATTTTAGATGTAGGCTTCCCACAGTAGAACTCAACTCTTTGATATAATAATCTTCTCCACCTTATAAGGGCTTACCCATACATGAAGGTATTGTTTTTCTATGATTTCAGTTACAATACTGCATTTTGCATTAGCTCTCAGTTTTGTACATCAACCAAATTGCAGAATTCAAGATTTTATCAATATTATCTCCCTTTCTCCTTGCTGTTGTTAGAAGTAAGTCCTCATCCTGGTTCATCCAAGCCGGGAATAAATAAGCAAACATGGCGACTGCTTTGGGAAGAAGGTTACAGTTTATTGCAGAAGACAGATGGTCCTTGCAAGAAGCAGCAGAGGAGAAGAAAGAGAGGGAGCACATGGGCAGAAGGTCTTTTTATACCCTCTAGCCCTGCTTGGAATAGTTTCCTGTTCCTGTGGCATGAA
>NW_015386834.1:997231-1018612 GCF_001527695.2 Protobothrops mucrosquamatus | reverse complement strand
GATATCTGTGGTTTAATCCCATTATCATATCCTGCTTCCCAGGTGATGGGGCTAATGACTCTTAAGAGCTTGGGCGGGGTATGCAGATTTTCTCTTTGTCTTCTTGATTGCTCTGGCTTCAACTTTCTGATGGTTCCACATCTGCATTTGTATAAGACTAGCTACTGCTTTGGGCAAAGAGATGAGGCCAGGTTTGGTTTCTGCTTTTCAAAAAATGCTTTTAAAAATCCTTTTGGTGAACAATATCTTTCTTTCTGCCTTTTTAATATTTCCTTCTCTGGGTTAACTTCCCACACTGTTGATGTGTGATCTAAAATCTTAACCAGGATGTTGTCAATTGAGGTAGCCCTAGAATGATTTTATACTACTGTATAAAATAATTATTTATAGAGTGTCTTTGAGAATGTTGACTTCTGACAAATGCCTGGACTAGTCCCTGCAGTTTTCTTAGCAAGATTTCAGAAGTGATTTGCCATTGCCTGCTTCCTAGGATTGAGTGAGAGTGACTGGCCCAAAGTCCCCTGGCTGGCTTCATGCCCAAGAAAGACAAGGTCTCCTGTTTTTAGCCTGATGCTGTAACTGCCACACCAATCTGGCTGTTCTATCATTAAGCAACCTCAACTGAAGAGTGTATACAATATTCAGAAGACTTCCCAGAATTTAGCATGCATAACTTTCTAGCAGGCATATTATATGACATTATTTCCCTTGAATTTTTCCAAGTTAAAGTATTATTTAACTTGTCTCTTCCCTGCACTGTCATTACCAGTGAGAATTTTAAGTTTGCCAGGGCCACACAGGTTCTTGGAAGCAGTTACATGATCTTAGTTGTGACCCCGTTGAAACGGGGGACTTGGCTAAGATAAACAAACCTCTTCCCTATTTTCAGCACCGGGTGATTTAAGGCTTCCGCCGAGCTACTTCGAATAGTGTCTGAATAAAACCCGGGATAGGGTCGGCTTTCGGCCAGCTTACTGAGAAATCTCTTGGACAGAGACAGAGAGGTTCCTGGAAGTCGCAGTGTCAGGGTAGCAGAATAATTTCGGAGTGTTTGGGGAAGAGGGGTGGAGCCACGAAGCCCAATGTTGGTACACACAGGAAAGTCTCTGCACGCTGCCGACGCGAATCCTCGCCCTTCCCATTGCTCGCTCGCTCTGACGTCGCCACATGCTTCTCTCAAAAGCGGAGGCATCAGCGCGCGTCCCCCAGAACCGAGCGTGCTGTTCCGCGAGTGGCTTTTCCTCGCTCTCGTTCACCTGAAAGCTTTTCTCCTGAGCGCGGGGGCCTTTGTCTGATTTCACCAGAAGTAACCTAACTTATTGTTTTCTGTCGGCTTGATATATTACAACTGTTTTTTTAAATATTATATTTAATTTAATTTATTACAAAAAAAAATTTCGGACTGTCAGTATTTAAGGATTTTTTGCTTCCGTTTAAAAAGAGAAATCGACCGAAGAAAGAAGCTCCGGAACTTTGCGAGTTTTAAGCTTTGTAGATTGAGGTAAAATATTCTGAGATTTGGGGGAGAAGCTCGAAGAAGGTATCTGCAGCTAGCTGAGTGGGTTAACTGCGTTTGCTAGTGATATAACTAACTGTGGACTGGCTTTTTTATGTAAGAATGTGCGAGACTTAAGATGTGAGCGGGATAGGGAGGGAGCATGGGGGGAGGGGGAATCCGTCAGCCGCCGCTAGCGCTACTGTATCACAGCAGGGCGTCCAGGGTCCCCCCCCCCCTTCGCCATCGCTTTTCCAAACCCTCCCCACAAAAGACGTCGCTGGTGATGCAGTCTTGTGACTGATTTGTATTGTTGTTCACATTTTCCGAAGTAGGATTCCCGGGAAGAAGCGAGGAGGGGAAATAAATAGCTGGAAACGGTCCGGAAAGTCCAAGAAATGCTTCGGGCGGCAATCAGTTAATGTTAGAAAGGGACCGTGACAATCGGTTACTTAGATTGCACCATGTAAAGTTCCGGGCAAAAAGAGGACGGATGGGTGGAGTTCGTTCGCTTCCAAATCTGATTACGCGATCATGTCGCGAATGTGGGTGTATGTGTATTTTTAAGCTTCTCTGATCTTAACAAGTTAATCTACCTGCGGCGGATGTATTGTGTTTCTCAGTCTCTGGATGGATGAAAGCGAAGAAGACTAGCGAAGGCTCTTTGCTTATCTGCTTGGCTGGGCAGAGAAGCCTTCTTTTGCCTTGGCACCCTGGCTTCCCACCGTAGGTCTTTTGTTTCCCCCCCCCCCAACCACCCCCTCTTTTCAGACAATGTGTGCTCCCAGTGTTCTAGCTGGAGATATCTTTGTTCTCCTCCCAGTACTTTTCCTTCCCTCGCCCCTCTTCGCTTATCCCGCCCTTCTCTGCTGGTACTTTTCCACTCGCCTGGCTGAATCAGCCGTGCTGAGCAGCAGCTTCGAGGCAGGGTCTCACGTGACCCACTTCGGGAGACTACTGCAGTACTGACGTTTTCCCTTTACCTTCGCAGACGAGGTAGGACCCGCGGCCGCCAAGGACAAAAGATCACGAGGACCCCAGGCGGCCCCTCCCAACCCAAATAAGTCTTTGGCCTTATTGACCCGTTCCCTAAGAAAACATCCTGGATCCCAGTATGACCAAAGCTGAAATGGGCAAGCTGAATAGCACCCGAGAGGAGGACAGCAGCAGCTATAGCTCTAACAGCAACGACTTCAGCTATCACTACCCCACCAAATCAGCTGCGATGAAGAGGTCAGGGAGATTTCTCTGCCTTACTTTGAACCACAGTACAACAGCCTCTTCAAATACCTGCCCCAGTTCCCCTGAATGGGTGGATGGATGGATGGATGGATGGATGGATGGATGGATGGATTTCTGTTTTGGGAATTCCCCCACTAAGGGAAAATCTTTTTAAATGACCATATCACAAGCCAGGAAAAAGAAGAAAATGTTGCACATTGTTGACACATTTATTCAGATTTTAGCTCAGTTAAAAATAAGTGGACTTTTACAATAGTATTTAAAGTTCCTCTTTCCCTTCATTTCACAGCCATTACGTAGATATGGATCCAGAAAACCAAAATTTTTTACTTGAATCCAACCAAGGGAAGAAAAAATATGAAACTGAATATGTAAGCACATACCAATAGTGTTTTTAAAAAGAAAAATAATTTTATTACAAAACCTCTTGCAAGTAAGAACAAATTGTGAACTTTCACCATCCTTATTATTATTTACAGCATCCAGGTACAACTTCCTTTGGAATGTCAGTATTTAACCTGAGCAATGCTATTGTGGGCAGTGGCATTCTTGGACTTTCTTATGCCATGGCAAACACAGGAATTGCTCTCTTTGTGTAAGTATTAGAATGCAATAAAATCACATTACGTTATTGTTTTAGGAAAATATTTGTTAGTGCTTGCTTCAAGCATAAAATGTAATTCTGCTAAAGTATCTGAACACAAGCCATTTTAATCCCATTGACATTGCTAGAGGCAAGAAGCAGTGAACATTTATCTAGAAATACCTTGAACTCACAGAAAATTGTTTGAGTGGCAAATTTATGCGATTAGACTACAAGTTACTTTGAACAGAAAAGGAAATTCAGCTCAAACTAATAATTTAATATTTCAGTTGAAGAATACAGCTGGTGTTTATGTTTACATTTCTCATATTGGAGCCAGTAGGATTTTAAACATTTAGGTTTGAATGGCTGATATACATCCTCTTTCTTTTTTATGGGCAACAGAAATTAAAGAAAACATTCTGAAATTTTTGAATTTATACACTATAAAAATGAAATTGCACTCACTTTTATTGTTTTAGTTACAATTGGTTAAGTTGCCTTTTCTTTTGTTTGAATGCTGTGTTTTTCCTCAAAAATGATTTTTACATTAATCTAAATATCGCTGCATTGTTTTCTCAAATAGTGGGGGAAATGCTTCAATTTATCCATTTTAATTTTTGGATTATAATGTCCTACATTGGCTAACTAAACTGGCTATTGACTTTGGCCAATCATTCTCTCAGCCCAACAACAGGGGTGTTGTTGTGGGAAAATAGCAGGAGGGAGGAAAATTGGGTATGTTCATCACCTTGAGTTATTTATAAAAATGGGAAATAAATTAACTAGATTTGCCATCCTGCATTTTGCCTCATATGCATCATAAAGCATTTTGCCTGCAAATGCATCATAAAGCATTTGTCAGTTTTTCCTTGACAATTTCTCATAAAAAATATGCTGTAGAGTTTGCTATTTGGTCCAGCTTTAAATAAGAAAAAGGAATGTATCAGATTACAGAGAGAAACAGATCCTGAGTAGAATTTAGCTATATAGTTATTGGTATGAAAAGCAAGGAGATACATATAGATATATTTCCATTAGAAGGCTATTTAAGTCTGAAAAGTTAAAAAAAACTGCATATTCAGAAAGGCAAATATATAGTGGCATGCATATGTTGGTTATTAATAGAAAACAAAGAAATATGAAAATAACTTTTATTATTTTAATGTTAACTGCAGGATTTAAAAAGCAGATTATGCCTCTAGGGATTTCTGTGACAGCAAAACAACCTTCCAGCATCATTAGAAATTAATATAAAATCCAAGAGCAGTTGGAATTTCAATTCTGTCTTTCACTAATCCATATTGGCAATGAGGAACAGTCAAGCTCTTGAAGGCAGTGATCCTAGAAATATTTACTTGGGAACAGAGTCCACTGAATTTTAAATAACCTGTCTACTATACTGTTAAGTGCAAACAGCTTTGGTCCCTCAAATTCATCTTTAAATATAAATACATTCAAAGTCTGGATGTAAGCTCATGTTCAAAATGGCCCAATTTTCTTTAACTGTAGCTGCATATTAACCCTTCTGAATTTCCCCTTCTCTCTTCTCAGGTCCCTCAAAATGATTGATTTATTGATGGACATTTGGGGATGTCTCAACATGCAGTATGCTGGTAATATTACTGTTGCCACCAAAACAAACTGAAGTGTGAAGCACATTTTAGTGTATGGCATTTATTTTTATTTTGCAAATTATTTAAAAATAGTTCTTGCTAGAACATGAAAAAATCCTAAGCAAAAAAGTGCCATACAGTTTTGTTTAAAAAAAAACCAGACAGATACAATAATTGTACTTTACTGTGCCATTTCATGCTCCAAAAATGTTTTGCAGTGGTTACAATGTAATCATCATAATGCATGCTAGTGAGATTCTCTGAAGGGCAGGGTTTGACAAAAAGCCCATTTAAGTCAGAGGAAATACACACAGAGAGACAGAGACACAGAAGTTGTCAGTACATTTTGTATCTGTATAAGTATATTAGAATAAACAATGAGTTCAGTGAGGCTTGCAGACAGATATAAAAAGGTAACCCAAAGCTATGGGGTTTTTTTCTTAAATTGTTTTCTATTGGAAATTAATTTCTCTAAAATATATTGTAAAGCAACAACTATTTTTTTAAAAAAAGTGATGAGGCCAATCTTGCCTTGGGGGGAGAAGATTCCACAGTACGAGCTCCATGGCAGAAAAGACTCACTGCTGAGGGCCTCCAAAATGTAGCTTCATAGTTAACCGAACCCATAACATGCCTTCTTTGCATGGTAGATGGGAACATAAAATTGGAAAGAGGTGGTTCCCCCAAACAACTTAATGCCATGTCATGAAGGGCTTTAAAGGTCAACCCCAGCACCTTGCATTGGACCCAGAAACACACTGGTAAACAATGCACTCACAAAATGGAAGTGTGATATGTGTTCTACCAGAAACATACCTAACGACTTGCACCATTACATTTGACATCTGCTGAAGTTTCCAGGTAGTCTTCAGGAGCAGCCCGATATAGAGTGGATTGCAGTAATCTAACAGAGATTACCAGGGCATGGATGACAATGAGTAGATCCCCTGATCTAGAAATGATTTGTGCTAGATTTATGTTTTTAAAAGTGGCAGTTAGGCTCTTTTTAATCCTTCTTAGACTGTTCCTTGCCCCCTGAGCACAGTAAATGTTCCTAATATATTCACTGCATTTAAATTTATATATTTCCTTTTTAGAGTTCTCTTAGTCTTCGTGTCAATATTTTCTCTGTATTCCGTTCACCTTCTTTTGAAGACTTCCAACGAAGGAGGTAATGACAGTAACTATTTGTCAATCATAGATTCGTCTCTCCCCTTTTCGCTTTCTAAATTGCATTCTTCAAAATCTCTGTTCCTAAAGGATCTTTATTATATGAACAATTGGGAATGAAAGCATTTGGCATGCCTGGAAAACTTGCAGCATCTGGATCAATTACAATGCAGAACATTGGAGGTAAGATCCTTCTCAGACACCCTAAAAGCAGAAACCCTTCTTATTCCAAAAACTATTTTTTCACAAAACATGCTTTCATTAACAAATTCAATAATATCATTAGGAACTGTATTTTATTATTTTTATATCTTATTGTAACTATCTACAATATTATTCACTTGCAGCTATGTCAAGCTACCTCTACATCGTGAAATATGAGTTACCATTGGTCATCAAAGCGTTTTTGAACATTGAAGAGCATTCAGGGTAAGTCCTAGAATTGCTTGGTAGAAATTGTTTTCATGGGAACATATAAAAAGGGACATTGATATTTGAGGATTTCTTTTGAAACAGGTTAAGTTTAGCTTCTTAAACAAAGGTAAGTAAAGTAGTAAATTCCAGTTATGCTTTCCTGCCTCTGGAGAGGTCTGTTTGAAAGATCTGTCTTTTTTTCTCAGAAAAGAGTTACAAAAATCCATGAAGTTTGATAATACAGTAATTCCAAGTAAACTGGTAAACAATTTTTTTTTAAAAATGATAAGAGAGAAAGCAGGATGCCAAAGGAATGGTCCATCTAGCATTGGGTTGCCAACAAACAGTGGTTCATGCTACATTGGGGCAAGTTTGTTTCTCTTCCCTACCTTGACATATCTGAGACTAAGATCTTTTGAATGCATTGTACCAGCCTAGGGACCTAACAGAAAATGAAATTCTGTAAAATGCAACATTAAAAATTAAAATATTTTAATCAATGTATTTCCATACTGATGAATGCTTATTTGTACAATACAACTGTATATATAGTCTAAAATATTACTGTTGGAATTATTTAAAATATTAAATATGTTTAAAATGTTACATTTTATAATTAGATATAGATGCATAGGTTTTGGCACTAGGTTTACTGGGTTTAGAAGATTAATAGTTACAGTAGGTGATTCTTCAAGTTGGTTGAGATTCACATAAGGAGCAAGCAAGAGTATAATAGTTCCTTTGCTACGTCTGTATGTACATAAATGGAGGCATTATATTGGCGCATAATAGTGAATGGAAGACAAGTTTAAAATAGATGTTTATTATGCTGCTTTGGGGCAGGAATATTTGGATCAACATCCCATCAATAGCACAATCGTCTCATTATAAATCCTTTTGAAGAGAATGGAATCTACCTGAAAGAAGTGACTTCTGTGGAACTTAATTAAAGTAATGGACTATAATTACTATGACTCAGCAAAGCAAAATTCCTTGCAAATGAGGTTATGAAAAGTACATTTCCGTAGTCTTGGTCTAGCGATTAAGGCACCAGGTTAGAAAGTGGGAGATCAAGTCCTGTCTTAGCCAGGAAAGCCAGCTTTATAACTCTGGGCCAAGTCACTCTCTCTCAGCCCAACCCATCTCGCAGGATTGTTGTTGTGGAGAAAATAAGAAGAGGAAGGTGTGTTTGATATGTTTGTCATCTTGTTTGTCATTTACTATTTAAAAATAGTAAAGGTAGGATATAAATAAATAAATACAAATAATCAGATATTGAAATCCATATGAAGAAGGGACTCCAGAATGAAATCATTGTCTATCCTGCATTATAATCCCAAGCAATCCTCAAAATATAAAATCTCCACTTGACGTTCAGTTCCTGTTGTTCTGTCAATATGTACCTATAGATTTATTGGCAGCAGTAAGGAAGAGGTTAAATCATTTCCTTCTGACAAGTCTTTTTGACTTCCTGGTCTAGGTTAGAGCCCTTGAGCTCCTTAGAAGTTTCCCATTCAAGTACTAAGTAATACATTTTCAAAATCAGTCTAGGTTGGCCAGGTATTTTCACTTGTGGAGACAAAGTAGCCTTTAGTGATTTTTAAATTGTCAGTCAGATTTCAGCATGTACATTCTTCTTTTCCTTCTAGAGAATGGTATTGGTATACTAATGGCGATTATTTGGTTATATTAGTATCCTTGGTGCTCATTCTTCCTTTGTCACTGTTGAAAAATTTAGGTAAGTGGTTGTTAATGTTGATATTAATGTGGAATAAAGAAGAAAAACGATGGTTAACTTACTTGCAGTCAGTAAGAGAAATCCCTAATAGTCGAGCCAGTTTTTCTTTTTCTTTATTCCATATATGCAGATGTAAACAGCACGATCAAATTCATGAAATCCTCTGGTTGAGCTATGTTAATTTAAAACAATGCATGAATTAAACATGATGACTGCTCTGAAAGGAAAGTGTAGCACTATTTGCATCACATTAAGTATTCCAATTTTATATTGGCTTAACTTTGAATATATTGTCTGAACCTAAATGGGCTAACAGTATATTCATAGTGGATACATGCCAATAGTTAACATGCTAAATTATACTATTTGCCATTTGGAATCATTTGAACTAATTATATATTGGAAAAGAAAATCTGAACACTTGATTAAAAGTGCACTGGGTAATTTGTAAGTTGATATTAAATTAAAATGTTTCTGACAATAATTCCTACTAATGTCTATTGAACAAGATGGCATAACAGTTCAAAATGTTGAACATGTTATTTTTTACATGTACTGCATGCTTTAAATTAAAACATTCCTTTATCATTGCAGGTTATCTAGGCTACACCAGTGGATTTTCCTTATTGTGCATGGCCTTCTTCCTTATTGTGGTAGGTATTGTTTATTTATCTATATTTTAAAATATTTAAATAGTAATTCAAATGCTTTCACAGACACTTGTAATCATATCTTATAATTATAATTAGAATGGTAATAAATTTATCATGTGAAATCAGCTGTGATCATCCTTTGTTAGGTCATTTGCAAGAAATTTCAAATTCCTTGTGGAGTGGAACATGATCTAATTAATGCAACTCTGAACATTACCATGGAGCAACTGGTGTTTGCAAATGAAACAAATGTTAATGCAACCTATGATTCCTGTGTACCAAAATATTTTATCTTCAACTCAAAGGTAATAATTAAACTAAGTAAGCATGATTGTGACTCCTGCAAAGTCTAACTAGTCCTGAAACTTCCTGTTCACCTCATAAAAGCTGTTATAGCAATACTAAGATCAGTATCTTGTTTATTATCCTTGAATTAAATGGAAAATAACTATGGGTGAGGGAACAATTGCATCTTTACCCAGTTGTTTGACCAGACAGAATATTTAAAGAATAAACTAAACCACTATGGTATAACCAGGTATCACCTCATACAGCTGGAGTTTTCCTTACCTACCAATTCCATATATCACTCATTATTTAACTCTTTGGAATTAGTTTGCAAATATGGAAAAATGTTACATAAACAATATATTTTATTAGCCAATACTTTTGAATAAAAACCAACATGAGCACTCTCATAATCATTTAGTAAAACCTTTAAAATTCTACCTCACTGCTAAATAATTGCATGCTGTGCAAAAAATGCAGTACCATCTCTACGATTATATGTTTTAAAAAATTGAATAGAGTGATTGATAATCTGCTTGGTGACTTGAATAAAAGTGGATGTGTAAACAACTGTGCACAATTGTGTACTAACAAATACTTTTCTAGTATTTAATATATTTGAGTAGGATTAGAAGTTCCAATTGCCTTCAGGCTCTTTACTTTTCTTCCACCTAATCTATTTCACATGGGAAAGTTTATAAATAGGAAGGGCAATTATAGATAATGGTTTGAATTGTTCATAGAAATGGAGGAATATGAATGAAAAAATGCAAAATATGCTATTTAGAATTATAGCTTTAGTTTTTCAAGAAACTGTCTGAGTATCTTTTAAGTTAATATAGAAATAGTCATACACCCATTTTTATGTTTTCCAGACTGTCTATGCTGTACCTATCCTGACATTTTCTTTTGTCTGTCATCCTGCTATTCTCCCTATTTATGAAGAACTGAAAGGGTATGTCATGCGCATTAACATGTTTTGTGTTTTCAAAGAAGTGTATATAAATATGGAATGATGTATTCATAGCAATTTATTTGTTTCTTTATAATAGCCGAACCCGCAGAAGAATGATGAAAGTATCCAATGTTTCATTTTTTGCTATGTTCCTCATGTACCTCTTGGCTGCTCTCTTTGGATACTTGACATTCTATGGTAAAAAGTAACTCTTCTATTTAAGTTTTGCATATTAATTTTGATATATCTTTGAGGTGTGAACAAGTCAACCAGCGTAAAGCAAGCTCACACTGTTTTGTCTTTATGTAAACGTGCTCCATTGTAGCATTTGTACGTTCTAATTAAGAAGGCAATCTCAACTTAAAGCAATAGCTTATACAAGCTTCCTTCCTTCTGCAGAAAAATAAGTTCCACAAATAAGAATTGGTCATTCATTTTTGAATTAACTGAGCCTATGGACTTCTGAGCTCCATTACTAATAAGAAGCAAGACCTAGTAGACTGATAAAAAATATTTCCTGTAGAGCTGTCATGAGAAAGGCTCTTCAATTTTTAAGAACAGCAAACCCATCGGTCATTTTGAGACCATGTTATGGTTACACACAAATTAAAAATGGCTGTCAGGGAGGTTAGGATCAATCAATTTTGTTAATTTTTTGTTAATGTTATACTGAACTGTACTTATGTTCTGCCTGATTGACATCTGTGGAAGGAAGACAAAGAGAGTCCATTACCCACTGGCTGGCTGCAGGTTGGAGACTCACTTCCTGGTTCTATGTCAGCTGACATTCCATTCTACTCAAAGCTGTTATAAGCAGGAAGAGTTAGGAAGTTTGAATCATATCATAGATTGTCAGTAATTTTCATTCAGGTAACAGCTGTATAATTTAATCGCTCCTTGTTTATTGAAGGATATATCACTGCTTGTAGCTTTAGTTTTACAAGCTTTGTAGCTTTAGCAATACACAATGTGATGTGCAATAACAATAGAAATACCATAATGGTATTAGATGGGGACACTGACAAGCGGTCAAATATTAGATTGAAATAAAAGTTTCTGGAATTCAGCCACTTCAGAACACTCTTTAACTTTAAAAGCTGACTGTGGCTACCACATTGCAATGCATTCTATATTACAATGCTGTATAGTCACACAATTCCATTTGCAAATCAATTATAAACTTTTTAAAAACATGCACAGGAATCTCGTTTATTATTTTATATGAATATTAAAGTTAATAAATATTCTGCATGTCCCTTTCCAGGAAAGGTGGAAGCCGAATTGCTTCATACTTATTCAGCAGTGCTTCAGACTGATAATCTCCTTCTGATTGTGCGCTTAGCAGTCCTGATGGCAGTCATTCTTACTGTTCCAGTTGTGATTTTTCCAGTGAGTAACTTTATTTAATGAAGAGAATGTAGTGTTAATTTATGTTGAAATTTGGAAATCAAGTATTTATGGAGCTTGCATTTATTTCCATTTATCAGTTTCATTTTTTAAATCTTCTGTCATGTCTCTGTGTTCAGTTTGCTTTCCTTTTTTCATCATTGTATAATTAGAATAGTTAGAAGGCAATATAAATTCTATATTCTAAAAGAATATTTAAAATTTATTTAAATATTTAAAATATTTTTGGGAGGGGATAAATTTTAATGTGACTTTAATAACATTAAGTAATTCAATTAATGTTTATTTTACAGATCCGCAGTTCCGTCACACAATTGCTGTGTGCAGGCAAAGAATTTAGTTGGGTTCGTCATTGTATTATTACAGGAGCTATTTTGGTATGCACCAACGTTCTCGTCATTTTTGTTCCCACAATTCGAGACATATTTGGATTCATTGGTGAGGATTGTTTGTTACTTGTTTGAAATACCTATTGTTCTAAAAATGTCTATTTAGTGTAATAAAAAATAAGTGGTCTAATTAAACTTTATGGTTCATTCAGGTGCCTCTGCTGCTGCCATGCTAATCTTTATACTTCCATCAGCTTTCTACATTAAGCTTGTGAAAAAAGAATCCATGCAATCTGTGCAAAAAATTGGGGTAGGTACTTATCATTGTGTTTACCAATAAAAGGGAATGTTTCTTGATATCCATAGAATTATTAGCTTCATTCTTGCACAGTGTTTGACTATAAAGCTTACTTAATTGCCATGAATGTCTGCATTAACTGTGCTTAGACCTTTTCATTAACTCATTCCCCTCTTTTTTTCTTTAAATGTTCATTATTTCTTTTATTTTACTTTTGCATTCCTGTAGGCCACTAAAAATCATTTTGGAAATTAAGTGGCGTAACATAAACACCCATATATAAAAGTCTAACATATTTGTCTGAATTTTCTTAGCCTTCCCAAAAAATGAAGGCAGAATGTGTTCAATGTTTTTCATCTTGGCTTTGAATGATGCAAGTCTGAAAATTGCCCCCCAAAATTTAATTTATATGTATAATAGACTATTTCTTTCATGCCCTTGTTTCTGACAAAATAAATTCAGTATTTTCATATGTTACTTATTTAGGCTCTCCTGTTCCTGCTAAGTGGCACAATTGTGATGATTGGAAGTATGACCTTAATCATTGTGGATTGGATCAACAATTAACCTACCTGCTTTATTCATTCGTCTTCATTCTGCCATCTTCTGGGAGGAAAAACCTTCTGCCTATGTTTGCAGCTCTGCTTCCTTTGATGCTAGTACTTCTAATGGTAGAACAGATGGATTTTAAAGAAAGAAAAACAAAAGAAACTATTCTGCACAAGAATAGATACTAATATCAAGTCAGCTGAATCTTTGGCTGAGTGAAGTGACTTTTTTTTTTATTCCATTCCAGGGAATGGATGGCTCTCTCTGTAAAAATTTATCAAGCCATGTTGGGCTTTGGACATTGTTACTTGGATTCTTTATTTACTTGAATGTGCCTAATGGAAACAATTGGTGTGAGAAGTAAATTAGTTTACAGCAAGTTGTAAGCTAGCCATTAAAAGGAAGGGAAAAAACAGTTATTTTTATACCAAATAACTATGGACTCAAAAGCACTATTTTGACTTTTAAGAAAACATTTTATAAGTTAAAGATTCAAATAAGGGTAAGAAAAAAATCAGTATACTGTTTAATCAGTATCCTCAGTTCAAAATGTTTGCCTGTCTACAGAGACATGTTCTTAAAATTATATTTTTCACCTCAATAAGCTTATTTTTTAAATCTGTTATAACTAATGTTTAATTGACTATCTTGAAAGAATAGAACTAAAATTAAATTCCATTTGTAATTTTAGTTATTCTAACACTAAAACCAAACAAAGATTTGTTAAGAAGTCCCAATTATAGTATACTGAGGTACTCAGTAGTGCAATTACAGAAGATAAAAACTTTTTATTCTTTTTTTTATTTGGTCTCACCAAAGCACAATAAATTGTTAGATAATGTGATGTTCCTAGCAAAATAATCTGGCTTTTTAGTATTTAAAACAAAAATATTGAGGTCATGCTATAGTTTACTGGAGGTAAAGTATACAGATAGTGTGGTACTTTTCAGATGCATGTTTTCATTCATTATTAATATTTTATATTATGTTACATAATTGCACCAGAGTTTGGTGCATGTGACAAAATTCTTTTCATAAAATAACTGGATTTCTTAATGCAGTTTTCTAAACTGTCGTGTGTGTGTGTGTCTGTGTGTGTATACACACACACACACACACTTGTTACTAAATGAATGGGTTTCAGTATTATTGGAACAGTGGGGTAACAACCATAGGTCATGTACAGTGGATATCCAGAACATGATCCTGCCCTAACTGGACAACAACATTCAAAGAACATATGAACTGGGCATACATACCTCACTCCTATCTGTCTCCCATTCATCATTTTGCCCAGAAACTCAAGAAGAGCTGAATGTTGATACAGGGAATTCATACATACTTCCCATTTCTATTATTACCGTAATTTAAAGAGATATTTAATGAATTTGCCATGTGGGATAGAGGATAAAATCTTCTCTATTATGCTTTGTAGTAATAAATCTGTGTTGCAAGTGCTGCATTTGCCAGAGAAAGGAGCATATTCCAGTTTGGTTACTACACATATTAATTATACTATTTCAACCCCAAGATGTAAAGAAATTTAGGACACTTTTTCATTTCACAAAAATTGCTGAGCAGATTTTCTGCCAGAATCTAAAAAGACAGAATTTAACTAGGTAATGTTCAGAGGATTATTTTCATCTGGCATAATCTATCTTAATAGTACTAGCTCAATAGTAACTATTGAGTTAGAGCAATCAAAAAAGGCATGTAATTAACCGGAACATTTTTTAAGTGTAGGTTCATTTTAAAAAATATATACAGCAAATATTTCCCATTGCATTCTGATTCTTAGCCTAATAATGTTTCATTAGGGTGCTTTTAATATTTCCCCTTATTGACCTAGAAAGGCTAGACTTCAAGCCATGGTTCTAGATAGAATATAATCTGTACTTGAATAATAGTTGTGATAATCTCTTTTATTCCTAAAATATTAGTAACTAACACTAGTACTGTTAAAAACATAAAACTTATTTTTTGATCTAGATCACAGGTGTCAAACTCACTGCGTCATGTGATGTGTTGCGACAGATCACGACTTTTTTCGCATTGCTGGAGCTGCAGTGGGTGCGCCTCCGGATGATGCAACCGGCCCGCGGGCTGGCACTTTGACATCCCTGATCTAGATTGTCTAAACAAAACATCTTAGAATTTCAAAGATCACTTTGTAAGCATTTGGCTAGTGTAATATAAGATCTCATTGTTGAGTGTTTATATCTCAGAACTACCATTGGCATTACTGGGTGGATACAGCATACTTATGTAGCAGATATAAATAACATAATATTTTCTTATATTTTGTACTAGTCTAGTGGTATTTTGCGCAACAGCCTAAATACTCCAGAAAGTATATCAAATAATTTAAAACAATTTTCTTTTCTTTCAGCAACTGGTGTTGCCCAGTGTCTTTAACCAATCTAGGGAGTTAAAGATCAAAAACCATTCTTTTCCAACAATAAAAAAATTGTTATAGCCTAATTATTCATCTAAAAGCCAGAAAAGTGACAAAAGTGGGGAAAATACACTTATGCATCTGCAAAAATGATACTGAATTATTGCTGAATCAGCAATATCTGGGCAGTTCAAATTATGGATTGCACAGTTTTCTTTCATTTGCAAGATCAAATTTCTCTAACTACTCCTGAGTACCACTAAGATATCTTCTTTGCTAATATACAAATATGTGGTGCATAAACTTCTCAGGAGCTAGTAGTTTCAGCATTTAACCACTATTTGTCACCTCATTTTAAAATTATTGTCTTCCATGTTATTTTACTCACATTATGTAACATGTTATTTATGGAATAGTAACTTGTTGAAGTTAAAACCTATTTTTCAATATTTATGGGTAACCTCTGTATATAAATTATTATACTCTTGTGTTTGTGTGTGTGTATATATGTATGTATGTGTGTATATATGTGTGTGTGTGTGTGTATATATATATACATATATACATATACATACATACATACATATATATATATATATATATTAAACACACTAAAAATGGTCGAGTGATTCCTGGGTATATACATGTTAAAAGCTGTACAACGGAACGACACTAGAACACCAGGAAGAGTTAAAACCAAAAAGTTTTAATAAATATTTAAAAACCTAGCTTTCGTTGAATATCTATCAACGTCATCAGGGTGTATGTTGGTTAGTGGGAGGGCCCCTTTATAGATGAAGTAATGTTGACGCCCCGACTCATGGATCTTGTTACTGGGCCTTGCCGGCCAATCAACGCTATAGTTGTGGCTTCTGTAATGTTGGCTGGATTACTGCTGCTTGCTTTTCCTACTCTCGAGTATTCCTTTTTTCTTGCTCCCAGGGTGGATGTGTCTTTGATCATGTTGCGATCACTTATGACCCTCAGACTTATGGGGTGTTCTTTCCCATTGGATATTTTAGGGTGCCTTATATCTGGGCATGGGCATAGAGAGTGTGGGGAGAGTGGTGAACCCACAGATATAAGGCACCCTAAAATATCCAATGGGAAAGAACACCCCATAAGTCTGAGGGTCATAAGTGATCGCAACATGATCAAAGACACATCCACCCTGGGAGCAAGAAAAAAGGAATACTCGAGAGTAGGAAAAGCAAGCAGCAGTAATCCAGCCAACATTACAGAAGCCACAACTATAGCGTTGATTGGCCGGCAAGGCCCAGTAACAAGATCCATGAAGGGGGGGGGGGGGTCAACATTACTTCATCTATAAAATGCGAACACCAGGAGAGTATAAGAAATAAAGAAATACAAAATAAGTATAAGAAATAAAGAAATACAAAATAAAAATGCGAACACCAGGAGAGTATAAGACAATTAAAAGTTTAGTAAAAAACCTTTAAAAACTTTTAAAAGTCAATCAATGGGAAAAGCAGTTATAAATAAACCGACGCCTGCATCCAGGCCCTAGATCTCGTGACAGGGCCGTGGTAACCAATCATTGTAACCTCCTTATTAACCCCTTTAGCTATCATTCCATCCTTCTACTGCCTTTCCGTGTCAAACCACCATGGGGGCGTATCACCTCATTAGGTTTATAATCACTCAATGGGAAACTTTGCTTTTCCCATTTATTGACTTTGTGCCCTGAGGATCCGACGAAAGCTTGGCCCCTATGATTGTATGCTTTTAAAAGTTTTTAAAGGTTTTTTACTAAACTTTTAATTGTCTTATACTCTCCTGGTGTTCGCATTTTTATTTTGTATTATGGATATTCCCAGGAGTCATTCGTCTGTCTTCTATGTTATTTGCAACCATATATATATATATATATATATATATATACACACATATATATATATATATATATATATATATATATATATATATATATATATATATATATATATATATATATATATATATATATATATATATATATATATATATATATATACTGTAAGTATATTGTATATAAGGTAAGGTTAGGATTTTGATTATGTATATAAGTTTATGTTAATAATTAGCACATTAAATCCATAATACCTTCATGTTGTATATCCAAGAAATTGTCACAGGCAAATCTCTGGAAAAATTGTATGCCAGTGATCAATTATTTTTGCATTTGCTATACAAGGGCAAATATTTTTTTAAAAAATCTAAAAATGTACCCAAAATGTATTAGTTCAATTCTATATTTTCCTTTGAACTGTACAACCCATTCTATACTGCAAACTAATATGAAATTCCTTTAGCTTCCAGAGCAGTTTGTGATGTGAGAAAAATAGGAGGTACTATTTGACAGCAAAAAATACCCCTTTTTTGATTCAGAAAATTAGTTTCCTAATTATCTGGAATCTGGGCCATTATTGTAAAGTGAGAAAACTAATTTTACAATGTACAATTTGCATTGATGTTTTCAATGACTTTTCGTACACAGGTATGATTTGTATATATCATGTATATATAGATAAAGAGATACATGCTGTATTGTTAGATCAACAATTTAAATACAGTTATTGAAAAGAGTGCTACACTGTTTCAATGAAACACTGTAAGTTTTAGCTAAATAAAGATCAAAACTTAAGAATGTGCAAGAATGAAATTTATTGTCTATTACAGTGGTTCTCAACCTGTGGGTCGGGACCCCATTTGGGGTCGATCGACCATTTCACGGGGGTCGCCAAGCAAGGCTGTCCGCCATTTTTTTTGTCCGCCATTTTTTTTCCCCTTTTCCAGCGGGTGCCTTACCTCCCTTGGGCTGGGCCAGCTGGTGGTCGGCCTGCTCCGTCTCTGCCGCTTGCCAGCTACGCCTCGGCCGGCGCAGGGGGCGGAACCACGCATGTGCAGCGCTCCCGGGCAGGGAATGTCCTCGACTTATGACCGGTTGGGTAGTCCTCGACTACGACCGGTTTAGTCCTTGACTTACGACCGGTTTAGTCCTCAACATACGACCGGTTTAGTCCTCGACTTACGACCGCTTGGGGTCGCGGCATTAAAAAGGTTGAGAACCACTGGTCTATTATATGATATAAATATTTGTTCATGTTGTGCTTTACAAGTAAATCAATTTTAGGCAGTTGACAAAAGTTGCAGTTAACTTTGAATCCAAACTATAAGATGTGTTTACAGTTCATATTAAGCCATGATTTGTATTAATAAAGTTTACTGAACATGCAATGATATCTAATTCCACATATTATAAGCCAAAACCAAATAAGTACAAATTATGCATCATATCATAATAAGATGCAGCATTTACAGAAGTGCATTGCACAGTTCTTGGTATATACATATACTCTAATATTGGACACATTTCATCACTTGGAATTTGAAACAAACATCTAGTGATAAATATTAATATGGGCACGTTACTAAAAGTGATGTGGAAACATTTTCAACAAGGCAGTCAATGATTTACTTTTTATTGTTGAATGTATAACCTGCCTCTGTGTTTACTTCATCATTCAAGACAATTAAAAATGCAAACTATAAACTGAACAAAATTAATACAATTAAAACTAATAAATACAATCACTAATAAAAGGTTCACAAAAGAAGATTTTTACCATCTTCCTAAATATTGGGAATGGGAACCAAATTCTTTGAATGGTGCAGTCTATTCCCTGGAAGCCGCATGAGAAAAATACTTTCCCTGTATGTTGAAGTGCTGGTAGTTGGGGCATATTTAGAGTGGTCTCAGTGATCTAATTAACCAGGCAGGTTCATAGCAGCAGGAGCAATTCACAAATAATTAGGCTTTAAACCATTTAAATTGTGCCTATTAAGCAATTAATAAGCAAGACAAATTTTTAAGGAATTTTCCATAAGATTCTTGTGGATTGCATTGATCAGTAATATAATCATCTCATTCAAAATACATTTCAAATATTTTTTAAGAATAAACCCATCTAATACACATTGCAATGCTTAAGAGGGGCTATAAACAGGGCACAATTTTCCCTAGAACTAATTTATTCAGGAAGGATCAGAATTGGTCAACTAGTCATAATTATGCAAATTTGTTTCTTGCATCTGTCACCAAATAAATCCCAATGTCTGCTGCAGACAAGAGACCCTCACAAACTGCAAACTGCTCTCTCTCTCTCTCTCTCTCTGGGAATGCAATTATACCCATAACAAGTTTCAGCTCAATACCTCAATTCATTTTTTCTTTCTGTGTTGTCTGGATTTTAATTTCAGCTTGATCCAACCCACTACCAAGATTAGCAATGCTCACATTTGCCAGTATTACCTCCTGTGACCTACCCACACTGGCATACAAAACAAGTCAAAGTTTGGGTGACTTTGTCTGCAAAGAATTATGACAATTGCTGGCAGTATACCCCTGGCTATTACGATTATTCACTCCAAATATTTTTATGAAGGGTATGCCTCACAGCACAGAAAAGCATTATCAGCCTATTCTGTGTAGACACCAATGAGTGTGACTAGTGCTTTTCATCATTCCTATTACTAGAGTTGATTTTTTTCTGATTTTTTAAGAGAGCTTCTCTGCTTGAGATTCAACCTAGTTGATGCATTACTCTCAGCTCCTTAATTTTTAAAAAAGGTCTCATTGGCTCTGCTAGAGGAGAAACATTGCTTAGCCAGAATAGTGAAAATTATCTGGACAATCTCCCTATTCCATAGATCACACAAGGCTTCAATAGTATCATTAACAAATGAGGTGTGAAATTGTCTATGGACAATTTAAAAAAATCATCTGAATCTTTCAGACCTGGTTTAGAACATTTTAACTGATCCTCAATTCTTCCAGTGACTGATAGCAGTTGCCAGTCTAAATTGGCCAGAGAGTGATCTGTTATGACAATAGAGCTACAAAAAATATTCAGAACATTATGGTGAACATCAAATCCTGAGCCACCCGAGGCCTGGGCTAGCATGATGCCATGTTATATACCAGGGTTTCTCAAGCTCGGAAGCTTTAAGTTGTATGGACTTCAACTCCCAGAATTCCACAGCCAGCACACTGGCTGGGGAATTGTGGGAGTTGAAGTCACTACATCTTAAAGTTCTCAAGCTTCAGAAACACTGGGTATACAAGATCAAAAAGAGACAGACGATAGCCCCTCATATGCTGGTACCCAATGTCAGTGAAATGTGTGAATAAAGATAAGTAACATATTCCTACTTTCTTCAATGACACTTTGACTAAAATAGATTTGTAATTCATTCCCTATTCTGTCACATGGGAAACTTCCAAGTAAAAATAAATGGGGCTTAGTTTTAAGCTTAATAAACCATTATGACAGGGGTGTCAAACTGCCAGCCCGTGGGCCAGTTGCATCATGCAGAGGCTGTGCCCACCCCAGCTCCAATAATGCAAAAAAAGTCACGATGCGTCACAACACATCACGTGACGCAGCGAGTTTGACACCTGTGCACTATGACATTTCTAAGAAATAGTTATTCTTGTTTATAACAGAACTGCAAGAAGGAAGTGCAGAGGAAATGTTGCTCAATGTTCCTTTCTAATTGGTATTTCTGAATTGTTAGTAAACACTGTTGACCTTTTCAGCTAACTGATGAATATGTGTTGTTGTGTCCTGAGCCTGCAAAAGCAGGCTCGGGACGTTGCAAGAGTCCCGGGCATTTGCAAAAGCTGCCCGGGACCAGACTGAGTGGCACCGTCCTTGCGCGCATGCGCAAGGCAGGAAAACACCGCTTTGTGATTGGTTGGATTTGCCCGGGGATCAGAAGGTATAAATAGAGGCCTGCGTGCCTCTGCTCGGGTTGTTCGTAGATTGGAAGCAAAGAATAAAGACTTGTTAGAAATGCTTCGTCTCAAGCGCCATTATTCTCCGGACTTAACACTGGTGACGAAGGTGGGATTTAGTCTATACAGCTAGGGAAGCTTGAAGACTCACCCAAAGAAGTCCGGAAGAGGAAAACGGCGTGGAAGTCAGCGTTATCCTGCCAGTACGAAATCGCTGGAGGGTGCGTGCGGCTGAAGAAGACCCAGATCCTCCATCATGGCAAAAGTTGGGCGTTTAGCGGAATTCGACGTCTCTCACCCCGAGAGGTGGGAATCTTATGTTGCAAGAGTCGAGACTTACTTCCGCGTAAACCAGATAAGGGAGGAAGGCTTAAAGGCTGCCACGATGTTGTGCGTTTGTGGGCAAGACACCTTTGAGATCGCCGAGAACCTAATCGCCCCGGCCTCGCTGG
>NW_015386834.1:995334-996452 GCF_001527695.2 Protobothrops mucrosquamatus | reverse complement strand
ATCGGACTCGATTGGTTTGAGGCCTTGGGAATACAAGTAACAGGACTACATAAGTTGCAAACAGAGACCCTTGCAGACGTATGCAAGGAGTTTGCAGATGTGTTCAGTTCTGAACTAGGGTCCTACACAGGACCTCCAGTTTCACTAAAGCTAGATCCAACAGTACAGCCCATCAGGGTTAAATCTAGGAGAGTACCTTCTGCTCTTAAGGGTAAGATTGACGCTGAACTGGACAAGCTGCTCCAGCAAGGCATTCTAGAGCCTGTAGATTCCAGCCCGTGGGAAACCCCCATTGTAACGCCTTTAAAGGCAAGCGGGGACATTCGTATTTGTGCAGACTACAAGTGCACGCTAAAAAAGGCCCTACAGCAACATGCTTATCCTGTGCCTGTAGTGAGCCAAATCCTGGCTTCTCTCAAGGAGGGAAAATTTTTTGCTAAGCTTGATCTGGCTCAAGCATATCAACAGCTGCCTGTTGATGATGCAGCAGCTGAGGCCCAAATTATTGTCACCCATCGTGGGGCTTTCAAGGTGAAGAGGTTACAGTTTGGGGTGAATGTCGCTCCTGGCATTTTTCAGAGTGTAATGGAAAACACCCTGAGGGGTATTCCTGGCGTGTGTCCTTATTTTGATGACGTTCTCATTGCAGGTGACTCTCCACAAATGCTGGCTGAGAGGTTAAGGGCTGTTTTGCTTCGTTTCCGAAGAGCAGGTCTTAAATTAAAACAGGACAAATGTAAGATTGGTGTCCATTCCACTGATTTCCTGGGGTTCAGGATAGATGCTCAGGGTATCCACCCGTCTGATGCTAAGCTCAAAGCTATTCAGAAGGCTCCAAGCCCCAAGTCGAAGGGCGAATTGCAAGCCTTTTTGGGTTTACTGAACTTTTATCATGCTTTTCTACCTCATAAAGCTGCTATTAAACTGGACATTCCCAATTCCAGCAACCATTCCTTATATGTTTTAGCCTCCAGTCCCCTGATCATCTTTGTTGCTCTTCTCTGCACTCTTTCTAGAGTCTCAACCTCTTTTTTACATCGTGGTGACCACAACCGGATGCAGTATTCCAAGTGAGGCCTTACTAAGACATTGTAAAGTGGTTTTAATACTTCACGTGA
>NW_015386834.1:957095-993910 GCF_001527695.2 Protobothrops mucrosquamatus | reverse complement strand
ATGCATTCTGGGAATCAGAATCTGCTGCCAACAACGGTTGTGGGGAACGACACGGGCACTCAACACCCAAGTTCCACAGGAGATTCAGGTAGCAATTCATGGGGACGGGGGCACACAGACACCCCCACACACACTCCAGCCTGGGAGTCCCACCGGAGGTATACTAACTATCCACACCTCACAAACAATACTCCAGACATGGAGAATAACTGGGAGCATAGTCACAACTCACAACATGCAAGAGAGCAGGCAAAACAGAGGGGGAACACGTCCTTTGCTGAAATGGCTCATAGAAGGATGTCCCCATGCATAAGGGCTAACAGGGAGGCATCCCTAGACCCTAACACTACAGGAAGGAGCCAGGAAAACCACACTCCGTCAGGAAACACGGAGATGAGTTCAGAGGGGTTGGAAAACTCCATAGGTGGTAGGTCAACCAGGTATAGCGATCAACAGAGTTCTGACTTCTCAAGCTTAGGAGACGGGCAGGAAAGTCAAACAGAAGTCACAAGACAACCACAGGGCAATTCACCTAGTGTGGGAAGCAACGGGGGAAACACTACAAGTTCCCCAGGTCCGAGAAGGTCGCTCAGGGTCAAAGGCCCTCCCAAATACCTTGCAGATTACGTAAGGTGAGCATGTAAATTGCAATAACTGAACTAGAGGTCCTGGCTGGTTGACTCTACGGAAACGATGTTGGGGCCATCGGGTCTCTGTACGACGGAACAGCCCCACACCTTACACCCACATTGTGACATTAATACAACAGTTAATTACATAAACCATTATTATAATGGCGTCCATGTGGGCGCAGTATTATTTCATCTAGGGGGGAGGGGTGTTGTGTCCTGAGCCTGCAAAAGCAGGCTCGAGACGTTGCAAGAGTCCCGGGCATTTGCAAAAGCTGCCCGGGACCAGACTGAGTGGCGCCGGCCTTGCGCGCATGCGCAAGGCGGGAAAAGACCGCCTTGTGATTGGTTGGATTTGCCCGCGGATCAGAAGGTATAAATAGAGGCCTGCGTGCCTCTGCTCGGGTTGTTCGTAGATTGGAAGCAGAGAATAAAGACTTGTTAGAAATGCTTCGTCTCAAGCGCCATTATTCTCCGGACTTAACATGTGTACTAAAATTTTATAGGGCGAAAAACCCCACTGAATAACAATAACAGTTGGAAGGGACCTTGGAGGTCTTCTAGTCCAACCTCCTGCTCAGGCAGGAAACTCTATACCATTTCAGACAAATGGTTGTCCAGTGTCTTCTTAAAAACTTCCAGTGTTGGAGCAGGTTGTTCCACTGATTAATTGTTCTGTCAGGAAATTTCTCCTTAGTTCTAGTTTGCTGCTCTCTTTGGTTAGTTTCCATCCATTGCTTCTTGTCCTGCCTGCAGGTGCTTTGGAGAATAGCTTGACTCCCTCTTCTTTGTGGCAACCCCTGAGATATTGGAACACTGCTATCATGTCACCCCTAGTCCTTCTAAACTAGACATACCCAATTCCAGCAACCATTCTTTATATGTTTTAGCCTCCAGTCCCCTAATCATCTTTGTTGCTCTTCTCTGTACTCTTTCTAGAGTCTCAACATCTTTTTATATTGTGGTGACCAAAACTGGATGCAGTACTCCAAGTGTGGCCTTACCAAGGCATTATAAAGTGGTATTAACACTTCACATGATCTTGATTCTATCCTTCTGTTAATGCAGCCTAGCACTGTGCTGGCTTTTTTGGCAGCTGCAGCACATTGCTGGCTCATATTTATGATTGTCATATTATTGTCCAGCAGTGTGCTGCAGCTGCCAAAAAAGCCAACAGCTGATACTTAGATTAAATTTAATACACTTAGTTTTCTGATATACTCTCCCAAGACAAAGAAAGTCTAGGTGTTGGTAAGGTGTTAAATTTGATTTAATAATGGTTAGATTCATTTAACATATTCTGTGCTATGGACTTTTATATGCTTAGGTTATGTTCTGAATAAAATGAATGCAACTGTCTTTTTCTTTAATTTACTGATTCTTCAAAATGTGTCTAAGACAAACTCATACATAGTTTTATATGGGGGATTTACTATTTTATGCAGCAATCTTAAAATATAAATCTTAATCACTTAGGAATCACTTAGGAAAAGACATTGGCATAGGAAAATATCAATTGACATTAAAATCTCCAAGACAAGATGTCTAGAATAATCCAGTGCCATGCTAAAGATTATCAAAGGAGAATACACTGTTTATAGTGGGATAGACATATACTTCCAGTACTCCTATACTGTCCCAACTATCAAACATTCAACACTGGCATATCATTAAATTGAGCTTCTAAGCAGGGAGATGAAATTCCTGTAGACTATGATCACACCACCTCTCCACCCCACCCAATCCTAGATTGCTGGATCATATTCTGGTGGCAGATACAGCTGTGGAAGGTTGGCTCTCCCTTTCTTCTCTCAGCCAGATATCTGAAATACCATCCAACATTAAATTGTAGCCAATTTTCCAGCAAGTGCACTGGAATTTAAAAGCAAGACTTTTGCCCACAATAGTTGTCACATAGACTTTTTAGTTAGACTTTACCCTGGAATTAA
Source organism: Protobothrops mucrosquamatus (assembly GCF_001527695.2). Taxonomy (NCBI): domain Eukaryota; kingdom Metazoa; phylum Chordata; class Lepidosauria; order Squamata; family Viperidae; genus Protobothrops; species Protobothrops mucrosquamatus. The sequence continues at coordinate 991,332 of NW_015386834.1, read as the reverse complement.
GTGAGGCCAACTCCTGGACCACTATTTTTTGCAACAGCAAAGTTGCAGCCAACTAACACCTTCCCTGCTTGTTACTCCCATGTTTGCCCCACATCTCTGTAAAACAATTCATAACTCCATCATTTAATGAAAACAACCAAAAATAGTCCCTCCAGTGTTAGAATATTTCAAAATGATTATGTCTATGTCAGAACAGAGAAAGTTGAAACAGTCTGTCAATCTCTTACATATCTCCCATATATAAATCTGTTATTCTACTATTAAGTGCAGGTTCATAGTTAACCTGGAAAAGCAGAGGGCTAAGGAAAGAAACAATTATGTTTACATAGAAACCTGGGGTGGATGGGGGCAACAAGATAAAAAGAGGTCGATGTGCAGAGTTTCTGGAATTTTAAAGAAGGTTTAATAAATCAAGCCCTTTGAGATAAGCTTGAACAGAAGTCAGACTCCACAAGACTTCCAAAACTCTATTTTATTTTTGCAGGTTATGATCAAAAAATCTTGAAAACCTGATGTTTTGGTGACTGGAGAGCTGGAGGTCAAATCTGTCCTATGGCTTTGCTGCAACATACAGTTGCTAAACTAATCTGGGACCTTAACTCCCTCCTGCAGTTGAAAGAGTACAATAAATTGATTCATATTTAAGGGAAAGCATGGATATGAATCTGTATAATTGCAATTTTTCAATCAACTATAAGCTAACTACAATAAGCTGATAGGAGCACAGGAGAATACAGAAAGAGGGGATGCAATTACATTATATCTTAAATCTTTCAGTATTCTTTTCTAGCTACCTACTGCTACAACCTGAATTGAAAAATATCTTTTATCTATAGGATTTATGAAGCCAAGCTATTTAATACTTGGCTATTTTCTGGTTACATTTTTATTACATGTGTTTGGTTAGATTCAGTACACAAAAATCAATGAATAGAAATGGATGAAGGAAGACTTTTTATTATTGCCTAGAGACTTTGACATGGGCCTTAATTTTTTTCTTGAAAGAAATGTCTTCATTTGCAGTTAATAGTTTATTAGAAAAATTCTGCTGAAACAGCATAATCTCCAAACTTTGTTGAACCACTAATTATTAGAATTTGCAAATATCATTATCCTTTCTCCTAGAGAGAAATACTGTAGTCATTGGTATTTGTAGGACTCAATGTCCTTCCCACCACATTAACCATATTCAAATTTTGGGTACAGAGTTAGGCTAATTCTAGAACTGGTTGTACTGTAAATGATAGCAATAGCATTTAGGCTTGTATAACATCCCATAGCACATTACAGCCTCCCTGGGCAGTTTACAATGTAAGCATTATTTGCATATTGCCCACAACAGTCTGGGTCCTCATTTTACCAACCTTGGAAGGATGGAAGGCTGAGTCAACCTTGAGGCCTGTCAAGATTGAACTCCAGGCTGTGGGAAAGTTTACCTACAATACTGCACTTTAACACTGTGCCATCAATTAAAGTGTTTTTTCTTTTTTTAAAAAAGTGTGAACACAGCCTTGCCTCACTGATGCCATGACACTCTATCATCTGCAAGAGTGCAAGATATTTCAGATTTTAGAGGATTTTAGATAAAATATATATTTCAATTCAGGTTGTAGCAGTAGGTAGCTAGAAAAGAACACTGATATATATATATATATATATATATATATAAATTATAGCATGAGCATACTGTACATCAAAGTATTAGTGACCCTGCCACTTCTATCTAGATGATAAAAGGATCTTTTGCATTGGGGACTATGTATATACAGTAAAAGCAAAATCTGCCCTTTTCTCTCTATCAGAAAGGCTCATTGAAACATATCAACCTGCTTCAGGGGTTTGATTTAAAGTGCAGAGGTGGAGCAACTTGCTTTTTTGAATTGGAATGAGACTTTCAATCAAATCACAGTCAATCTGCAGAAGTCAGTAAGTCACATGAAAGAATAAGGAATAAATTATTAAGGTAGCACCTTGTCAGGGTTTTGTTAGTAGCCAGAGATTCCCAGGGCAGGAATGCAGAGAATATAAATATGCAATTTGTCCTTCATATGGGAAAGAATATCCAAATTACCATTACACAAAGGCTAGAGAGGGTACTGAATTTAAACCTAAGGATGGTATAAATTTAGGTGTCAGTCTTTATGCTTAGTAATGGCTACACTTCTTGGGAAGCAATAAAGGTTTAGTCTTAATCATGCTCTGAGCTATTTCTTGCATTCTCACATCTGCTTAGAACCTGGGAAGAGAAACTGGATATTTTCCAAAAATATGGGGCTACAATCACCATAATTCCTGATCATTGGCCATATTAACTGGAGCTGAATGAAGTCTAAGATTTCAAGATACATTGATGATGACGACTATTGCTATTAATATTCTCTAGGTCTCCCTGTGTTCCATAGACTGCATTTTAAGGTAATGGAATTTTCAGGTGCAAACTTTCATATGATATTTTTTTCAGATACAATCTGGTTTTTTAGATACAGCGAAGTATCTAAGGTTATGGGTTAAGGGTATGACATAAAAACCACATGCAGCACCCTGGTTCCATTTTATAGCCCTTTCTCATCACAATCATCAAAACATGAAGTCCAGATTTCCTCCTGTTTTGAGATGGAAATAGATGAAAGTCATAGTTTAAATTCTAAAATAGACGTCACAATTAAAAAAACAAAGCAAAACAAAGAATGAACCAAAACAATATTTTCCAAACTCAGCTCTGCCTGCATCTATGAACATCCATCTACTTTTCAGCCCTCATCCCCCAAATATCAGAAATGTGGCCCTTAACAAACGATAATTCCCTCTATTCTTTAAGTAGATAAATGACCTACTTCAGTCTTCCTTTGTTTCACTGAGCTATTGTTGCAGCCATTCTTGCTGCAAATTTTCTATACAGAATCTTTTCCAGTTCACAGTATGTTTATTGCAAATTATAGCCTATCCTGGTCAGAACCTTCTCTCCTAGGACTGAAATACCACAAGGTGTAGTCTGTTCTTTTTGCTAACTTAAGCTATATATAGGCCAGTTGTAATAAGGATAGTATACTACATTTAAAGTATGTTAAAGTTAAGTTATTTCATCAGCAAAAGTTTCTTCTATAGTATATATACTGGTAATAATAGATCCTCTTGTTCTACTGTCTATATTGGATAGCAAGTTCTTTTCAACATTTTTGTTCAACTGGGGTACTTTCTGCTTCTTCCAGTAAGACACCAGCAGCCTGCAAGCCTTTATGGGATGTTCTGTGTCAAGTTTTTAAAAGATCTGCCTCTCTTTCATTTTAACTCTAGATGGCATACAACTGGTTTATGGCCTTATCATTGTGCTGATCTGGCAGATATAAAACATACCCCTTGCAGTGCGTCCTCTGTTCTGCCATGTTATCCTGTATCCAATGTGAATCACTTCTTTTTGGGAGCTTAGTGCTGATAACACAAACATGATACGGGTAGTCCTCAACTTATGATCACAATTGGGACCAGAAATTCCATCACAATTTGTAAGCCAAATCAGATCCAATTTTATGGCAATTTTTATGGCAGTCATTAAGCAAATCATATAACTGTTAAGCAAATCCAGCTTCCACAATGGACATTTTTGCTGTACTAACATACAGTATCTGTGAGTACAGGACATAAATCACTTTTTCCAAGGCTGTTATAACTTTGAACTGTTGTTAAACAGTCATAAGTTGAAGACTACCTGTATGTAACACCAAGGATCTTTCATAGATAGCATTGGCGAAGCACATTTACTGTTTCTACCATTCACTACTTCATCTTCCATGTTTCACTGGCATATGTTGCAGTTGGCAATCTATAGTTCAAATGGTTCAAACAGGATCTACTATTTATTGGGCAGCCAATAAATTCAAATAAATAAATAAATAAAACATATGACTAATTCCTGAGTGTAAGGTTGGAAGATTATAATGTGTGACTGATGTCTGCCTACTGCAGAAGCTAAGTGATTATGGAATTTCAGAACTGCCTGAGATGAACCAAGAGCTATATAGCTTAAGCTTATAATACAGCTGTATTTTCCCAGACCAAACCTCATTTTATCCCTGCCAGGCTACAATCAACCAAGAATGGAACTGTTACAAAATATGGAGGATTAGAGCAGCAGTGGTGAGAAGCAGTCAGGAGGAAATGAAGTGTTATTTCCCAGCTGTAACTATATCCTGTGAAAAAGTGACTCACATATGCTGTCTTAGTGACTGGTGTCTGAAGGAAAAGAGGACTGACAGAGGGAAAGACAAAATGAATGGTGTTGCTGGCCAGGAAGTGCCAAAAGGCATAATTGGTGGTTTGGATAATTGAGAAAGACAGAGAGAGGTCATTACTTTTAACTAATGTTTAGAGCAGCAGAAACAAAGAGTAATTTAACTTAGAGAAACAAAGCTTGAGATCATACAAATAGATTATGCTAAGGAGCAGCCTATTTTGATTTCATAATCACACTCCATTAGTAGCAGAGACTCTCTTGATTTCTTCATTAATATTTGCTGAAATATCAGAAGCTTGTCATTTTATACTACAAATACTGACCGAAGTTGCAAAAATTTGTGAATGTTGCAATACAAAATCCTATCATCTTACTACATATGACATGAGCATGCTCTACACACCATTTCCAAAATAGATGCTTTCACAATGTCGTTTTGTTTTATTCCAAACCCACCAGAAAGGCAACTTAAAGCTGGCTTTAGCTGCTCCAGTTTTACAATAGTGTTTCCCTCTTCTTCCGACATAAATTTCACAATTTCACTTTTTATTCAGGCAACTAGTCTAGGACTAAATTTACTCGTGCAGCCTCTTTCAACTACTACTTAATAAGACTACTACTTAATAAGAATCATGGAAGTTTGTTTTTCATGCAGTATCGTTCAGTGGAATATTATTCAGTGAAAAGTTAAGTTCCAAAATTATCGACCTCTTCTACCCAATTAATGAAAACTTGAAATATTCCCTCTTCTAGTCTAGGCTGATAGCTGAGCATGGCATTTTTTTTAAATAATATAAGCATCCATGATTCTACAGGAATTTTCCCAGGACTATTTGGGATAAGCAGGGACTTACTATCTTGTCTGAAAATTTGCATGCAAGAATGATAAATAGCCAATATTTCAAATATTGAAAAGAGCTTCAGATACGTTTAACAAGAGGTTTATGCAAGCCCTTTCTAGCACATTCCTAACCTGGAAAGTTGCAGTTAAACCTTTGTTGGAAGTAAAGTCTTCATCCTAGTTCATCCAAGCCGGGAATAAATAAGCAACATGGCGACTGCTTTGGGAAGATGGTTACAGTTTATTGAAGAGGCAGAAATATGGTTCTTGCAGGAAAGATCAGAGGAAAGAAGGGCCTGAGCACACGGGCAATAGGTTTTTATACCCTCTCTAGCCTTTTGTTTGGAATAGTTTCCTGTTCCTGTAGCATGAACTTTGAACTGAGTGAGTGTGCTTTTCTAGGCCTTGGTATCTGTGGTTTAATCCTATTATGTCCCAAGTCATATCCTGCTTCCCTGGGGCTGGGCTAATGACTCTTAGAGTTTGGGTGGGGTATGCAGATTTTAGGTCTCTTTGTCTTCTTGATTTTTCTGGCTCCAACTTTCTGATGGTTACATTTGCATTTGTATAAAGCTGGCTCCTGTTTGGGATAGAGAGATTTGGGGGCAAGGTTGGTTTCTGCTTTTAAAAATCCTTTTGAGGAAAAATATATTTTTCTGCCCTTTTAATATTTCCTTCTCTGGGGCTCTGACTTCCCACAATATCCCCCCTTTGTGCCTTAAGTGTGAGAATGTCACACTTATTGGCACAACATTAAAATTGATCTGGTCAGGGAGACTTGGTAGACAAGTTTTAGACTGTTAAGCCAAAAAAATAAGACATTAATGGAGGCAGCAGAAAAAGATCCCTTCAGTGGCTCTGAAAAGGGGAGCTTGCAACCCATAAAGTTCTAAAAGTCAGGGCAAAATTTTTGTTAGATGGAAAAGAAATTTATACTGTCCAATATTCTGTGCCAATAATTTTCAAATGTTGGATGTCACTTCTAGCTTCCAGTCAGGTTTGCACATCCCTCCCAAAATTCTTCACAGCCATGGTTTTCCTTAATGCATAACCACTGGTCCATTTTCAAGAGCTGTGTCCTGCCTTAGCTCTTAATTCAGTGCATCCAGGTTAGTAATGTCCAATTAAGGTTAACCAGTATGCCAGGCTATTACATTTTTCTTAAATTGCACATAGTGAGCTCTAGGAATCCCAATCTGAGTCCACCAGTGCAAGATATTCAGGGCTGAGGTTTGGGGATCTCTTTCCAGCTACTTCCTCAGTCAGGGCATAAGAATTGCAAAATTGCTTGAGGGGGCCTGGTTCCCTCCCCCTTGGAATTTTGCTGGAAGTTGTTCCTACAAAACTTTGGTGCAATAGAACAAAAATCCGCCTGGGGAACTTTACTAAAGATAGGTGAAATAGACTCAATGTGATTATGAATGTTGTGTTTGTGTGTATATGTGCAGCTACTTCTACAAAACAGGCAATACAAACATTTTGGATAAATTTTTCCCTCCCACCAGAAAGAAGTCCAAGGTGTTCAGTACTTGCTGTGCCAACTATTTCCAAATGCCATCTCTCCATAAATACATTCAACCGGCTTGTTACAATACAAATGGGGCAAGAAAGAAATCTTTACAATGACTTTCCACCCTCCCCCCATAGTCTAATTTTTTTCTGAGGCTTCACATGGCACCAGTGGCTCCAGGATTTCTTCCTTCTGCTTTGTAGTTTTTCACAGGCATCTGGGGGAATGGTAGGACTTAGGAAGATGTTCCACTAAGGTTGCATGGTGGCTTTTTAGTGGATGGCTTGATTCAAAACCCAATTCCTTGGCTCAAATGGATGGAGGCAACGTCTGGGTCAGTGTGCGCTCTGCTTCCAAAGGTTGGGGGATCATCTATGCAGGGCTGAAACACATGAGAATAAGATTCTGCCCCCCACTTTCTGGATGGATTCTCCCAGGAGAGGCAGACAAAAGGTATGGAGAACAAAGGATAAGAAAAGATTTGGGGGGGGGGGTAGCTTGCAGGCAGTTTGAAAAGGCATCAATACTGCAGTTGTTAAAGAAATAGATAGTCAGACAAAATGAGGACAATCACAGATGAGGACAAGAAAAACCTGGATTCTGGCAAGAGAACATCCATGAAATGTTTCACTTCTGAACTTGAACATTTGCAACATATTAAGGACAAGGCTTGCAACTTGAAGAAAAAAAAATGCTAGGCAGCTTGAGAATGCTGAAAGCTCCAAATAATTTTAAAAGCCTAATATTTTAAGGTATGCAATTTTCCAAGGGCAGGATAATCTGCCTTTAACGTTTATTCTAAAATAGACCACATTGTTTTAGAGATTGAGAAATGCTTATGTGTTTCAGAAAAAGCTTCATAGTAGTTTCACCAATTAGTGATAGAATAAGAAAAGTAACTTAAGAAAATTATTTCCCCACACAAGCAGACTTGAGCTTCAAAAGGCTCTTGTAGATAGACACACATTTTTTTTTTCAGGAAAAGGATAGACAGATAATTAGAATTGTCAGAATTAGAATAGAAACACCAAAAGGTACACAACAATAAAATAATTTAACACTGGATTCCCCCTGGAACAAAAATTAACACCTTTTAGACAGAATTGAGAAGGAAATTAACCCAACAACAGACACTGACCAAAAAAATCAGAAATGACAAATTTAAACTCACCAATCAGGAATGACAATTTTGGAAACTATGAAAGGCATGTTTGAGGACCATTCTGTCTAGCTAGCTGGGGATTCATGCTGAATGGTCATAATGTCCGTAGTTGGTCCAATGAAACAATGTACAAAAGAAACGGTTTGCATCCATCAAAGAAAGGGACTGAGTTACTTGGCAATAAACTCACAGATTTTCTGGAGGAATATTTAAACTAAACAAGGGACAGTGAGTTAATTGAGATAAAAAAATTACAGGATTAGCAGTGCAAGTAACATAGATGTGTGTATGGACAAGAATATCAACCTTGCTATCAAGCAAAATCAAGCTTTTAATAGCGAGTGTTACACAAAGTGCACTAACCAAACAGGTGGTAAGAAAATAGGGGAACTCAGGCATCACATCGGTGTCAATCATAAAGGACTCAAATGTCTATTACCAATGCACAGAGTATGAACAGTAAACAAGGTGAACTAAAAATTCAGGCAAATGAGGGCAGATATGATATAGTTGTCATTATGGAAACATGGTGGGATAAAACCCACAAATGGAACACTCAGCTAGAGGGATTTCAATTGTTTAAAAGAAACAGACCAAATAAAAGAGGAGGCAGAGTTTCTCTCTATATAAGAAATAACTACATATCTACAGAAATAGGGCACAACAATGATGAAAACTGTCTTGAATGCATTTGGGTCAATATAAAAGGGGAAGTAGATGAATTTTTTGCTAGTCAGCTAACTAAGGTATGTAAGAAGCACATGACAATAGAACACAGTCAAACTAGAGTCTTGGACTTTAAGAGAGCTAATTTCAATAAACTTAGAGAGGGCTTGGGAGGGATTCCATGGATGAGAATCATCAAGGGGAAACAACTCAAGAAGTTTGGGAATTTTTTTTAAAAAACATAACCCAGACTTCCGGTTCCGGATCACGCCATCTGCAGCCATGCGAAGAGACTGCTCTCTTCGCCGGCTGCTTTCTCTCTGCCGGGTCAAAAAGTCACCCTGGAGGGGTGACTACCGTTGAGGAGGCCCTCGTTGACTGTGAAGGGGCCGCAGCTCCTTCCGTGGTCCAAGAATGCTCCTTAGGGCCGACGGAGGAAAGTTCAGCCAGTAAAATGGCCGATCACTTTGCTGCTGAAACCAGAAGTCAGAAGAACATCTAAGCACAAGAACCACCATGATTGATCTGGGTGAGATTTTTTTCCCTCTCTTAGTCCTCTTTTCTTTTTTGCTTCCTGTAAAAAGCATTTTTGGAACTATTTCCCTGCTTTAAGAAAGCGGCGTTTGTGAGTGTGGGAAAAGAAGCTTAAATGGACTGAAAATTAACTTTAATTGTATTCTTTACTTTTACATCTACTTTGAGGTCTTGAAAAAATTTCTATTATTGAATTTATTACTGGATTTAGTCTACATGTGAAGAATATTTTTTTTCTTTTTTTTCTTCCTTTTCTGATCTTGTTAACGATATTTTGGTGTCTGGGAAGAGATTTTACAGTCTACTGAGGACACCTTGTGGAGAAAGTTAAAATTGCAACTGTCTTTTGTCCCTGTTTGATGTTGAGACTGGCTTGACCTTCAGATCATCATAAAAGGGAAAAGACAAAGAAATTCAACAGCTGTATTTGAGGGGGGGGACACTGGTTAAATGGTTTTTGAATATAGCCTCCACTAAAAGATAACAGGACTGTTTCTAATCACTATCGAAATGGAGAAACCCTATTCACAACTCAACTGTAAACTTATATTGGAAAAAATTCATGAAGCCACTGAGCAAATATGTTTACAAATAAAAGAGAGTACTAGAGAAATAAAAAACAGAAATTTTACTTTGAACCTACAAACTGACCTCCAGATTCTATCTGAACATTCTACAGACCAAGAAACAACAGAAGTGGAACCAATTAACATTAAAGAAGATTCTACTTTATTTTATACACAACCTAATGAGATTTCTGATGAACAAAAATGACTGTAATTAAATCACTCACAATCTTAAATCCAACAGAAATGGATGTACAAATACAACTAATTGAGAACCAGGATAACTTGGATAATCAACTACTAACTACAAAATTGGATATAATTGAGTGTTCTACTCAACAGATCCAAATGTTGAGACTTGAATCTTTAAAACAACAAGGGACTATCTACAAAGGAGTCAGGTCTTCAAAACAGAGGAGGGGACACTCTTTTTTGACCCAAATGATACTACAAGGCACAATGAGAGACTTATTTGTTGATATTGAGGCTTTGTTATGGAAACCTACTTGGCATAAAAAGAAAGCTAGAATAGGATTTAAGAGTGTGATCCAAAACTCTACATAACGGGTTTAAAAGGTTTTCTAGATATGGATTGATTTATGGTTTAAGATAGGTGAATAAGACATTAGATTGAATAAAGATTAATTAAATATTTGAACTTAGTAAGAAGATGTTTGTTTGTGTATTAACATGTTTGTTGTGGATATAGCAATTCTGGGTGGAGGATAAAGGAGTTTGATATAGATATTGATTGATTGATTGATAGAGTATAGATTTAAAAAATAGAGTAGAAATGTATTTTTTGGAATAATATCTATGTTTTTAGAAAGGATAGTTATTTGGTAATGAAAGAAGAATAAGAGGGATTTTTGAAAAAAGAAGAAATGATATTAATAAATGATTACTGACTATGTTAAGGAAAAGGGGAATGGAGAGACACCTGAAGTGTTAATAACATTTTTATTGTAGTGAAACAGAATATGCTAATTGAAAATAGTAAAGCTTAATACAGGATTTGGATTCATATAGATGAAATGTTATCGATGATTGTTTTGATTGACTTAAGTGTATTGAAATACATTGATTTGAATATAATATACTATTTGAGGGAATACAGAGAGAGTTTTTAATGATCTAATTTGAATTACAAATGTATGATTTTGCTCTTGGATAATTGATTACCCTGTCATCACATTGTTTCCTAAGCACTTGTTTGTAAAAAGAAAAAAACAATAAAACTTGTTTAAAAAAACATAACCCAGTCTAGCACAATACCAACAAAGAAGAAAAATAATAGCTCTCAAAAGAAACCAGCATGGCTGCATAAAGAACTCTCTGATAAATTGAAAAATAAGAGGGACAAGTATAAAACTGGAAAGCGGGGCACATAACTAAAGCAGAATATTAGCAAATAGTCTGAGCCTGCAAAGATGAGGTGAGGAAAGCTAAGGCTCAAAATGAACTAAGGCTTGTGACCAAAGTCAAAAGTAACAAAAAAGCAAACAGTCCAATTTATCAAAAACAGTACCATAAAAATAGATAAGAAACACAAGTTAAGATAGGCAAGAAAATGGTAAGTGAGCATCTATCCACCCTAGACAAGTAATCCAGGACCAGATGGATTACACCCCAAAGTTCTCAAGAAACTGGCAGGTGTGATCTCAGAACCACTGAAGTATATTTTTCAAAGATCCTGGAGCACTGGGAAACTACTAGAGGATTGGAAAAGAGCTGATGTAGTTCCCCTCTTCAAAAAAAAATAAAAATAAAAATAGATCTAGGAAACTACAGACCCATCAGCCTGACCTCAATACCTGGGAAGATTCTGGAAAAGAATCAAACAAGAATCAGTGAACACTTAGAGGCAAACAAAGTCATTACTAAAAGCCAACATGGGTTTTTCAAAAACAGATCATGCTAGACACATCTTACTGCATTCTTTGACCCAGTTACAAAATTAGTGGACTAGTGGATATAATTTTCTTGGACTTCAGTAAGGCATTTGATAAAGTTCGTATAGGGTTTCCTGCCTGAGCAGGGGGTTGGACTAGATGACCTCCTAGGTCCCTTCCAACTTTATTATATATTATTAAATGCAAGAGTGAAACCTTTCTAGCAGATGAACTTAAAACATTCCCTCCTGCTAACTTTGGGCTGTTCTTAAGAGTATACAGAGAGAAAGAGGAAAAGAAAAAACAAACAAACACATTTTTCTTTACTCTGTTTGTTGGCCAGACAAACAGAGTGAGGTATTTCCTTTTTGTGGCTTATTTTAAGCAAAATTTCTAGCAGAATTTTAAAATTATTTTCTCTTTGGATTTGAAATGGTTAACAGTCACATTTACCTCACACACAAAGACTTTAACAAACATATATACACAAAGACAGGGAAAACAGAAAAGGAAACAGAAGTCTTAGTTTTACACATCCTAGTCATTCCCACCATAAATTTCAGATAACTCAAATTAGGGAAGGCACAGATCTTAAACATGCCACGTGGTTGTTGAGAGAGAGAGAGAGAGAGAGAGAGAGAGAGAGAGAGAGAGAGAGAGAGAGAATGACTATTTCTTATTTTCCCTTTTAAGTACCTTTATTTAGCCAAATTGGTTTCCTAGCAAAGCCCATTTTCACAAATTTGTCTTGCTCGCTTTTTCTTTTTCTTACCATCCAGGACAGGCACTCAGCCTCTCGTCCCACACCTCAAGCAAATCTCCAATAAGTGTCCTAATTCCAACCCTCAAACTGCAGCTACCCATGTTCCCCTTCCGATGTGGGGTCCAATCTGGCTCAGTTGGGTTTCTTCCTAGCAGCACTTCCCAGCCGCTCTTATCAACAACAAACCTGCCGCCCTGCCTCAGTTTTTGGGCACTAAAAAATTGCCCAGGAAGACTCCGTTTCCCTACACGGAGTGAAAGGCTTTCCAGTAGGGAACTCCGTCGCTTTGCAGACCTCAAAAATACATTGTCTGAGGACAATCTGCTGCAAGGGTACCCGGCCTCCATTTACACCCTGCCTGCAGTTTTCAGACTTAGGAGAAGTCTGGGAGGAGCTGTGCTTTGTGCACTAGTACCAGCACCTCCTACAGATGGGCTTTGCTTACAGGGCCTTACCAGCTGATTGCCCAAATCCAATTCTCTCATTCACTCATTCCATTCTATTTTCACACAGCCTCTCCCTCTTCCCTAACAAAAGGTCCTACACTCTGGCCAAACCCCCATGCTTTCCAGGTTCTGCCAATTAAACAGATCCTTTCTGTGGCTAGGAAAGACCAGAAGGAGCAAAATCCAACTGTGATTGGGAAAAAAGGGTCTTCTCACTCACACACAGAGACATACACACATTTTCTTTGTTCCCCTGGACTTTAAACTTAAAATTTAGAGGTACTCACCTTCACCTTCTTTCCAGAGCAGTCCTTGAGCCAAACCCAAAAACTCCCTTTACTACCCTGGGATGGGTTTCCCAAGGCCTGGGAAACCCATCCACAGACACAAGGGGCATGCTGCTGGCAAGATGGGGCTTACCAGTCTCAGTCTATTGGAGAGGTTAGCTTGGAGTCCCATCTGGGTTGCCATATTGTTGGAAGTAAAGTCTTCATCCTGGTTCATCCAAGCCAGGAATAAATAAGCAACATGGCGACTGCTTTGGGAAGATGGTTACAGTTTATTGAAGTGGCAGAAAGATGGTTCTTGCAGGAAAGACCAGAGGAAAGAAGGGCCTGAACACATGGGCAGTAGGTTTTTATACCCTCTCTAGCCTTTTGTTTGGAATAGTTTCCTGTTCCTGTGGCATGAACTTTGAACTGAGTGAATGTGCACTTTTCTAGGCCTTGGTATCTGTGGTTTAATCCTATTATGTCCCCAAAATCATATCCTGCTTCCCTGGGGCTGGGCTAATGACTCTTAGAGTTTGGGTGGGGTATGTAGATTTTAGGTCACTTTGTCTTCTTGAGTTTTCTGGCTCCAACTTTCTGATGGTTACATTTGCATTTGTATAAAGCTGGCTCCTGTTTGGGATAGAGAGATTTGGGGGCAAGGTTGGTTTCTGCTTTTAAAAATCCTTTTGAGGAAAAATATATTTTTCTGCCTTTTAATATTTCCTTCTCTGGGGCTCTGACTTCCCACACCTTTTAAAAGACATGCTTCTCCCTAGGCATTCTACTTCTCACGAATGAAGGCAAATATACATATCCCAGGATAATGTTGCAGGATCCAATCTGGGTCAGTATCGGGACCAGAAGTTTAGTCTTCCAAGCTTTCAGATTTGTGCTGGAGCCCATCCTCAGGGAAATTTTCTCTCACCAGAACTTCTGTCTCAGTAACCATATAAAAATATTCTTGGGTTTCACATCTATAAAATAACATTGTCTTTTTCTGTGACAATTACAACATCCTTAATCTGAAAAGGATCTTGGAGTTCTTCTATCACAACCCTGTTGGGAATCCTCCAACTATCCCTTGCTGCTTTTTAATTGAATTGCTCAGAGATCTGTCAATATACAGTATTTCAAATTTTTCTCACACATATACCAGTTCTTTCTGTCAAATTCTGCTTCTTCTCCTGCAGTAAAACATTTAGAGGGTCATCTGCAGTGAAAGTAACATATCTGATAGTGTTATAGTCTGTGAGTCTTAGGAACAGCTCTGCTGAGAGGGAAGAAAGCTAGGAATAAGGAAAAGGGGAATCTAGAGTTTACCCAGCAAGGTTAAGAAAAAAGAAAATAAAGCACAACCATCTACCTTGAGCTTATCCGTACAATTGAAATCAGCTCCAAGGAAAGCTAACTGGTGTTTACTGTTCTCCCATTTAAAGCTTGGAGGTAAGTATAAGTAATTGCCCTGAATGCAATCAGAAACTTGGGCATATTTAGCCTGAAGAACACAACACTGTAGGTAGGAGGATATAATTGCTTTCTTCAAGTATTACAAGGGCTGTCAGATAGAAGATGGGGCAGATGTTGCTTCTTTTGCACAGAGAACAGGGCAAGAAACAATAGATTTCATTTGTAAGTAGATGTTTCAACAATAGGACTGTTCTTCTGACATTAAGAACTATTTGCAATGACACAGCTGCCTCAAGAGAAGATGATCTCTCCTTCACCGGAGATATTTGAAACAGATTGTATGGCCATTTGTCATTTCTACATTCATTGCCCTCTTTAGATCACTAAATGCAATTATACATGTGATGGTCCAAACAAGATTTCTGCTTTAACCTTGTTCTTCTCATTCAGATAAACACCAAAGAAAGGAATATTAGACCATTTATTCATCAGAAATCCCAAACAATAACTTACAGTTAAGAAGAGTTCTTCTGCTGAACATATCATGACCTTTTCCATTCCTTTGGTGTTTATCTGAATGAGAAGAATAAGGTTAAAGCAGAAATCTTGTTTGGACCATCACAGTGAAAAATTGAAGGTGAACTCACCCCATGGCTCTTATGGGACACATCACCTCGTGTCCTTCTTCACAAAGACCTCTTTTACAAGCTGGCACATAGCTAGGATATCCTGTGATGAACTTAGTAGCTCCTCCTACTGACCTGTTAACATGGGATTTACTGGATAGCTAAAACTACATTACCCATCAGTCATCTCTTAAGGAGACAGCACTTAATCTTATAAATGCCAAACATTCTAACATACAGACCCATCTAACTGGCTGATCCAGAACACTCCCCACTTGGAAATATAAATTTCCACTATTAACTAACTGAAATAAGCAAGAAACGTAGCATTGAGGCATGCAATTCTCATTGCTAACTAACTAGTGACTAAAATAGGCAAAACATGGTATCAAACATGCATAACTATAAGGTAAATAGAAAACATGCACAATTATAACAGAAATAAATAAGTGTTACATCAAACAATGCATAGACACAAATACATAGTTTAAGGTTCAATCTTCCAGTTCGGTCTTCTTCAGCAACGGGACCAAATTGGTGATCAGTCTGGTGCAAGAGTCTTTGAGTCACGATCTGACTCACGTGGCTTCACGATCTGGACCTCAACTTGGCGAACTAGTCCATCAGAACTGGGTGGGGCCTGGTGCACAAGTCCCATGGGCCAAGAGTTCTGGTATGCACCCTTGTCTCTTAGCAAGACAAGGTCTTCTTCCTGTAGGAGAAACTGGAACAAAAGAAACTTCTGGAACAGAAAAATTGGAACCCAAAATTTCTCAGGAACAAAGGAATCTGGATCCACAGGAAACTCAGGAACATCAGGAGCTGGAAACTCAGGAACAACAGGAGCTGGAAATTCAGGAACAGCAGGAGCTGGAACCTCAGGAACAGCAGGAGCAGAAGACTCAGGGACAGCAGGAGCAGGAGACTCAGGGACAGAAGAAGCTGGTAACACAGAAAACTCAGGAACAGCTGGAGCTGGAACCACAGAAAACCCAGGAACAACAGGAGCAGGAAACTCAGGATACTCAGGAACCAAAGGATCAGGAACCACCGGTGGAGTGTTGAAAATGGCTGCTACTGTTGTCATGAGGGTAGTGAGGACTTCATGTGTGGGCGTGGGTGTCTTTGATGACATAGAGTCCATGATTTTGCGGGGTACACCAATCATGCACTCCCACACTTCACCCATGTGAGATGTATGGAGAGGGTAATTTTTGGCCTTCCGACATTTATCAATCACTGGGTCATGACAAATACCTTCAATAGTCTGTAAATCCTTGCAGGCTTCTACAAAGCTAGTTTTTGGGATGCTAAGACAAGTGATCAGGACGATCAATATGATGCCCAATCTCAGGTGTCTCCGCTTAGAGGAGGGTTTGAAACTGATTGGTTGAAATTTACTGGATGCCTGAGGCTGAACGTTGGCATGTTGATCTGGAGCTGGAAGCATATAGCATTTTGGTCTCTGTGGCATCAGGCTGTCTGGACAAGCCAAGAACTCAGGACCTTTTAGCCAGATCAATTCTTTCACCTGTGATGCAAGGGTGGGCCACTTGACTTGGTCCACAAAGTTCTTATCACATGTTGCCATTGTTCAGGCCTTAAAGATGGTTCAATCTTTTCTACTCTATTGCTTACATAGACGTAGAAGTGTCTGCTCTGTTTGCAGATGTAGCTTGACATCACCTTGCTGTCTGTGTAGAAGGTGGTGGACTGTAGCTCAAGGAACAACGTCTTCGTTGTCAAATTGGTGAGCTTTACGGCCAATATGGTACTACAGAGTTCTAACCTTGGTACATTGTGGCCTTGTTGTATTATTAGTTCTGCTTTTCCAAAGAAGACACCGAGACTGCAGCTCTCCCCGCTGTAGATGGTGATGTATCTTATGGTTGCAATCAAAATGACGTAAGTGTGGCTCTCCCCGCTGTAGATGGTGATGTATCTTATGGCTGCATTCACCTTCATTGACACATCTGAGGAAGCGTACAATTTTTTCTTTTGTACGGTGGCGGGTGAGCTGGAGACATACATGCGTTGCATGCGTGTATGCTTTGGAGACATCTTAGGAGTGCACTTAGGAGTGCACTTAGGAGTGCACTCCATGACTCCCAGTCTTGTTTCTGTTCTGGCAGACGCGGCCCATCCCAATGTGTGGTGCTCAGGAAGAACGCGCGTAGCTGCAGAAACTGTTTGTCTTCTATGGACAAGGCTAAGTTATTGTAATTCTTACTGGTCTGGAACACTGTTGCTTCCAAAACAGGTTTGGTTGTCACAAGCGTGAAGTGTTCTTGGCGTGGTTTTAGGTGAGGTGCTCTTCCATTACTGGGAATGGAGGTTGTTGAGATATTCACCTGGGTTGGAGTTTGCGGTTCATCAACACAAACTGTTCCTGGGATGACCCATTCAGGTTCCATCTTGAAGGCAGTTAAGGAGCTTGTTGGGCCTCTGACCATTCCATGGTAGGCAAAGGTGTCAGGGGCATCTACTCTCAACGGAGCCAAGATTTTGGCTTCAGGACTTAGGAATTGTGAACTCCCACCTAATAGCTGGATGTGGAGTCCAGTGGCTTTCCTCCCCGCTGTGCTATGTGGAACAGAGCACATTTCTTTGCTTGGAGGTTCGCTGGGGAATGGTGGGTCGGTACACACTAATGTGCAGTTGAGCTTGGCGTGCGCTTCTGGGCGCACTTTGGAGCTGTGCTGGGGCTTCTTGGCAGGGAAATGTGGCACAGACGGCTGGCATTTTTCCTCAGAATACTCCTTGTTGGGGGTAACTTCCAGTCTACTTGGTCTTGGGGGGTTTGTGGACAACTGCGGCGCTCCTGCCTGCTCACGCCATGGCATGTTCTGGTCGTTGATGTAGGCCTGCATGCGGTTACGAGGGCTTTCTCTTCCTAGCCCTTCCAAATTGTGCTTAGATGTGGCGTCTTCCAGCTCTCTATGCAAAATCGCTGCTTTTACGGCTGCCTCTTTTACTTTCTGTTCACGCTGGGAAGTCTCAAAGCTGGCCTGATCTTTGACCATGTCTTCCCTTTGCTGATGCTGCGCCTCTGCCACACGTCAGTCTGCTGCAGCCTGCACTTTGGCCATTTCCTCCTTTTACTGTTTTAAGCTCTCTAGAAACTTATTACGTTCCTTGTTTTTTAGTTTAAGGCTTCGCATCATGCTATCTAATGTTGGGTCTCCTAGTTGCAACTGGATCCATTCGAGATGGCATTCGTAGTCTTTCCACTTGAAGAAAAACTTCAATATACGAGTGCATTCTGGAGAAGGCTCCACCAAAGAAAGGAATATTAGATCATTTATTCATCAGAAATCCCAAACAATAACTTACAGTTAAGAAGAGTTCTTCTGCTGAACATATCATGACCCTTTCCATCCCTTTGGTGTTTATCTGAATGAGAAGAATAAGGTTAAAGCAGAAATCTTGTTTGGACCATCACAGTGAAAAATTGAAGGTGAACTCACCCCATGGCTCTTATGGGACACATCACCTCATGTCCTTCTTCACAAAGACCTCTTTTACAAGCTGGCACGTAGCCAGGATATCCTGTGATGAACTTAGTAGCTCCTCCTACTGACCTGTTAACATGGGATTTACTGAATAGCTAAAACTACATTACCCATAAGCCATCTCTTAAGGAGACAGCGCTTAACCTTATAAATGCCAAACATTTTAACATACAGACCCATCTAACTGGCTGATCCAGAACAATACACACAAAGGTAGAAACAGTTCTATTCTCATAGAATTTGACACAGTATTGGAATGTGTTAAAGAACCTTCTCCCCCTTTTAAAGAAGTTGTTGTACCAGCTCTGTCCCACATTTGTTAGAATAATATGCCTTTATGGAAATAAGCAGCTGTTGTTCTTTTAAACATAAGAACAATTAATAGAGAAATTAAACAACTTTTACAATGCAATATATTACTAGCTGTCTAAAAAATGAAGAGGGATATTGGCATGAACTGTAATTACTAGTTATTACTACAGGGGACTTAGAGGGAAAGTTCAAATTATATTATTTAAAATAATTTACTATGTCTTTTTCTTTCCTTTCTACACACATACACACACAATCTTTTCCTCATTATTCATTTGCAGAATATTGTTCTGCATAAGTCAGAATTTGTGCGTTATTAAAACAGCTTAATAAGTATCTAAAAGATATAATTTTGCAAGTTACTAAATGAATATTTTATGAATGGCCATTCTCAACAGATATAGTTCTGCGTAATTTAATGTTTGGGCTCTGAAATATATGATTGAGAAAGGAAGGCAAGAATCAGTATATAAGATAAAAATATTGATATGGTAAAATGATTTATGATCAAAGTTTGTTTAAGGAACATGTTTATCTGTTCACATCCCTAACACCAACTCCAGTGCATCTGTACAGTGATGACATTGGAACTTTTGTGGGCTGTTTTCTCCATACAATCAAAAGAATGTTAATAATTCCTCTTATATCATTAAAATGAATAGTTTATTCCAAAAGCCTTTTTATACATAATGGGATGAATTCAAACTTTTCACGTTATATAACATTTTATGCTGTCAAAAGATGTGACATTTTTGTTTACTAAAGCATATATTGTCCACCTTATTACACAATTATTGTCATGATCTATTCTATACGAAGTTCATTTGAACCAGCAGAGCTATGAAGAAATAAGCTGTCCCTTGTGCGAGTCCACTATTCTGATGTAATTGTGGGAAGTTAACCCAGAGAAGGAAATATTAAAAAGGCAGGAAAAAAATATTGTTCACCAAAAGGATTTTTAAAAGCATTTTTTTGAAAAGCAGAAACCAAACCTGGCCTCATCTCCTTGCCCAGGGCAGTAGCTGGTCTTATACATATGCAGATGTGGAACCATCAGAAAGTTTGGAGCCAGGGATCTCAAGACANATGCCACAGGAACAGGAAACTTCCAGGCAGGGCTAGAGGGTATAAAAAGACCATCTGCCCATGTGCTCACTCTCTTTTCTTCTCCTCTGCTGCTTATCTGTCTTCTGCAATAAACTGTAACCTTCTTCCCAAAGCAGTCGCCATGTTTGCTTATTTATTCCCGGCTTGGATGAACCAGGATGAAGACTTACTTCTAACATAAGAATGCAACAAGGTTTAGGGCCTGCAATGGTAAGTCTTCTACTCAAGTTGGTTCATAATGGAATAAGAGGGAGCAGTTCTTACAATAATCTGAATCCACGTAGATGCCATAACCAGCACTTTAAAATGAAGGAGATTCATCAGCTTCTTTTGGATATGGTATCTTGTTCAATCCAAGATAAACTTGATAACAGCTCAAAAATATTGCTCATCTTCTTTTCTCTCTTTTTGACAGAATAGCAACATAGACAAAGGCATTCTTTAACCCCCCCCCATCCAATTCTTCTTTATCTCTTGCATCATTGTGTTTGATCCCCTAAATCAGGACTTTTCAATCTTTTCACAGATCGTACCACTTTTAGGACATAACAATATTCGAGTACCACCAATGCTTAGCAAAGTGTCAAAATGTGACCATGAAAAAAAATGGGGGGAATTTTGGGTTTTATTGATTAGATTGATTTGTTGATATAGAAATGGCTAGCTTATACTACTACGGAAAAGTAAAAAAAATGAGGTTCAATGTTAATGCTTCATTCTACTGCAACAGAGAAAGTCGGAAATCAATGCCTTTTCTTTTCTTTTTCCCTTCTCCCCCTCACTTTTCTTTCCCCTTTTCCTCCCTACTGTGATCTTACTATTTGCTTCTGTATTTTTGTATTTTATTCTATAATCTAATAAAATGTTACAAACCATAAAAAAGGAAAGAATTACCGGTTTTACTCCTCCTTCTCCTCTCTCCCCCCTCTCCTCCTTTTTTCTTCTGGGTGCGCGCTGATCCTGGGCTCTCAGCAGAGCCCCGACAACACCGCAGCTCCAGCTGAATCTCTACCAGAAGACTGTGTGTGGCTGTCAGCCACCCCCAAGGCCACTGAAGGTGCAGATCAGCCGGAGCCACACATGCCGATCCTGGGCTCTCAGCAGAGCCCTGGCAACATCGCAGCTCCAGCTAACTCTCCCCCAGGCCTCTCTGATGCTGCTGCCGCTTCAACTCATCCACTTTTACCCCCTTTTTTACAGTGCTTTTCAACCTGTGATACGTGTACCACCTGCCAGGTGCTGAAATACCACCAGTGGTAGGCATACCATGGGTTGAAAAGCACTGCTTTAGATTAAATACAGCTGTACTAAGAGAAACTATTCTTTTTCAAATAAATTAATCATTCTTTCTTAAAAGCGCAAGGTGTTCTTATGTGGTTTTTTGCTCAAGAAAAAGGAAAAATGATTTCTTTGGATTTAAAGCTTAGAAAGATGATGCAATGTTGCAAAAATTACAACAGGTTTGTTCCACATTTTAAATAGTCTCAGTTCTGTTTAGATACTGCACACTTCACTGAGTTCAGGAGGTAAATGTTCATGTAAATATTGCCACAATTTCCTACCAGATGAGAGTCTGAAAGTTTTGTCTGGTGACATACAGCTGTGGCCAGTCATTGCTACAATTTCAAGAAAACCGACGGACCTCCTTCCAGTAAATATACTTTAAAACTGGTACAGAGGAAAATGTGAATAGAATGTCCTGGATGCTATTTGGCAAATATTACACAACTAATATATAAGGAAGTATCTCACTAAATATATTGAAATGTCACTGGTTTATCTCAATGCTTTGCTTGGACTAGCATACAAAATTTCAATTATGGCAAGAAGAGGAAATGTTAACCATCTTAGGTATTCCTTTATGTGATTGCTTTGCTCCCACAAGAAAATCATGATTTAGCTAAAAAGCAAGGGAGCCATGGATTTTACAGAGATATCTCTGTCATCATTGTGAGATGTAAAAACCCCAAATTTTGATACTCACAATAAGAAGACAAGTCTGGTTAACAAAACAAAGTTTTATTGGAGAATAACATAAAAAGTGAAAAAAGAGAAGAAAAGAGAAGGCATTTGCAAATGCGGCCTCCTGGATCCTTCCCAATGGATTGGGTTCCAGGAGCACAACAAACAGTTTCCAAGCTTTGCATTTTATATTTTTTACAATGCAGGTCACATCTAAGAAGCTCTGTCATTCTTTGAAGTTGTTTTTACACTTAGGAGGTCATCCTGAACTCTTCCGTCCATCTGCTGTTATCTTGTTTATTTGTAATTTTCACCTTGGGTCAAAATCCCCCTTTTTGATATTCCACTTAAAGTGTAAGTTCCTGATAGGCATAATCTAATAAGAAAAAGTTGTAGGTAACCCTGTAGCTGTGGTTGTAAAAAAATGCTTCTCCTTCCCCCCTTTTCTTTAACAAAAAAGGACAGCAAGTGTTGCCATTTCAGTAGCATTTCCCAGAGTCTTGCCATATGAAGCCGGATTATAACTGCTTTTGTCCCTAGCCAGCAGTTTTTAGGGTTGGTACTCCCAACCCACCTGGAACCCTAGACTCTCAGAGCAGCAAGTTATCCTCCTGATCCCAAACAACCCTTTTAAGCAATTAACTGCCGACCAGAGAACCCGTGAACGCTGCCTGGAATCAACACCATTCCTATATCCACTAAACGAGAGGAAGAGGCCCTTTAGCTGTTCTCAGCTGGATCATCGCGCCGACTGTTCATTAATGCCGGGGAAAAAGCAAGACTGCAGGTCAGCGTCATGGCGCCTTTCTTCCTAACCGATCCGGCGGATGCGGCGGCTATAGATGCCCAGAATCCCTCCTATCCATTTCGGGCAGATGTGTTCCACCCAAAGCACCTAGAATGGTCGTCCTGGAGGAAGCAGCCGCGAGGAAAAGCGACCAACCGACTAAGCGAGCAAGCGCTCCCTAGACTTAAACAAACAAAATAATAAATTCTGAAATCATGGCCACGCACCGGATGGCAACTGGGCTAGCCAGGTGCAGTTGTCAATGAATCGCTTTACTGGTTCTGCTGAGCCCCTACGTAGGTTGACGTCGAGAAGGGGGAGGAGGGGATGCTGATCGCTGTGCCGCCGCATGAAACTGCCGCCGACCATTCATTCATTCAATAGCGCGATCTGCCACGCTTTTCCTGGAAAGATTTTAATATAGCCGTGGATCCTTACATCAGCGTGTGGTGACGACTGAGAAAATATTTACACGCGTTCCGCTTCAGCGCGTCCAGTAAAACCCAGCCCAACAGGAGCTCCTGGCGCCCGAGCGAGGTATCTTACAGGAGCCCCAAGAAAAAAAGCGCAAGGCAGAGACGCAGCTGAGGCATCGCGGTTTGGATTCTTGGCTGAGGGAGAGAAAGGCATCGGTCGCCTTTACAGGTAGGTTGGGTGGGCAAGAAAAGGCCTCTTCCCCACCTCGCTCTAGACACGAGTCTAAACAGAGAAAGCCTGGGGGCTGACGGGACTGACGGCTCGAAAAGCGGCTTAGCGTGCCGGGCCTTTTTTCTCCAGCCACATGGCAGACGGACGTCAGAGAAGCAAAGCTGACGCGAGATAACCTTTATTGTGATTTTTTTTTTACTGTGGGCACAACGGCACACATCAAAAATGAAATTTAATTGCCCGCTCTCAAAGTGAAACATACATGACACACACCTAAACATACTATATACAACATATGTATAGACCCACACCCCTACATATACGACGCTGCCTTGCCCTGGGCAACCATGCCTTGAGGAGAAAGCCGCGTAGCGGGCGAGGAATATTCCTGCTCCTAATACGCAAGTGGGCCTCGTCTCCCGCGAGCACTGAGAGTGGTGGTTTCACTAGACTTTCAGACGGGCGAACCAGGTTATTTTTTTTCCCCTTCCTCCATTATTTAAAAGAAAAAGGCTCGGAGCAGCATTATGGGTGACTGACGAGTCATTTCCGTTCGAGAGAGAGGAAGATACCCTGGAAAAATTCGTGTCAGATACAGCAATTAAAAAGAACGGTTAAGGGTAGGAGTCGAGTGATGCTTCTGTGCAGAGGTTTTAATATATCTTGGAAAATAAATGAAACCATCAGTCTTACAGCATTTGGAGACTGGGAGAAGAAATCTTTTTACGAAAGATTTCTACCTGAAAGCCTCTGTCCTTCTGCGAGCCGTCTCCTCTTCGTTCTTTTCTTTTTAAAATTGCACTTTAATTAAAAGAAAAAGAAACAATCTATTGACTAAAAACTGCGTGCATTTTGAATGTGAATTTCTTTATTTAAGCTTCGTTCTAACCTTGGCCTAATCCATTCCCGTTGAAGTGTGTCCTGCTGAAATCTGAATTGTTGTTTTTTTAAAAAAAATAATCATTAAATCCAATGGTTTTTTGTCTATTTTAAAGCCCTGGTGCTAGTCTGTTGTCTATTGAAACATAACTGATGCTTTACAGATTCTGTAAAGTTTTTTTCAAGTTTAGATATCAGTTAATAGAAATAAATAACTGACATTTATTTCTGGTTCTTTTCCCCCAAGTTACTTCACTAGGAGTTGTGATATGCTAGGAATGTAGACCAGCCCCAGTATGCATAAGAGACTTAGCATCTTTTCTTGTCTTTGTTTCAGAAAGAATCTATTATTTTATTTCATGGTTTTTACAGATATTACAGATATTACACATATTTCAGAACATTTGTTTCATTTGTATGCAAGGCAGAATTAGAATCTGTTGGTTTCATTTATTGCCATCAATTACGAGGAAAAGGGAAATTGCACATGAAAATTATTAATAGCACAATCATCATGACCTTTATATCTAATGTATATATAAACCATTTAATCATGCCAGATATTAGATTTTCCTCTGCCCCATTTTGTTGTTTCTACTTCTTTCATGTTTCTGCTTACTCTTTATTTTGTTTTGCCATTGCCTTTAATTGGACTGAAATGTATTACCTTTGTGGATGTTAATTACATTTTGCTTTTTGATAAAGTGTTTTTGAAGTAACAGAAATATTTTGAGCCCTGTTTGCTTGTTGAAATTATTTTTAATGTACATGCTGTATATGTGTGCATAAAGACTGGGACATTCAACCAACCCTGAATGATCATAATTAGTTAAGACATTTTCAACTGCTTGAGGAAGTGCAATAAGGAACTTGTACAATTTACTAATTGTCTTGGCAAGTGTGGGCAGTTAGTTGATCTTTAAAAAAAAAAGTCAGAGGCAGATCTGGATTAGGTCCAGGAAATGTTTGATTTGAAGTTTAGACTAAGAAGCTGGGGGGAAGGCAGTGAGAAACCACTTTCATAGTTTTTGTTGCCAATAAAATAATATGGATATGTAGGTATTAAGAATCATATTTAACTTATGGAAGGCTTTACCTTTTATTATATTGTTACATGGGAATCCTCATGGTCACTTATTTTTAAGTGAAAACATAGCTTCAAATCAGATTCAAAGTTCAATGATATTTAGGGTGCCATTGTCTCAGACTCCTTTCTCATCTAGTAGGTATATTAATAACATCGGTCCACTTTATCTAGTTATTGTAAAGATTTCAGGGGAAAGGACATGTGACTTTACAGTTGAAAATGATTCCAATTGGGGAAATGGGAAATTTGCATTGGAGATAGAAATTTAATAGTGGTGAATATCTGTGGCTGGGGTGTAGGATGAGGGTGAATGTTCTGAGCTTGTGGGTTGGTTTCTGAATGTTTTGTTAACAGGTTCAGTAACATCTTCAGCAGGATTTAGGGCAGTGATGGCAAACGTTTTAGACACTGAGTGCCCCAAAACCACCCCGTCCCACCCACCTGCCCGCAGGGGCACCTACCATCTCCATGGCCCGCTGCAGCAGATCTCCCAGACAGTCCTGCAGTGCCATGGCGGCCATGCCCTCCGCCTGTGCCCTGCAGCATCTACACGCGACGGGGCACAAGGGCAGAGTCTTGTCCCTGCTCCCCTCCTATGTCCTTGGCTGCGCTGCTCTGCGTAGGCCACGCCCAGGGGCGACTCTCCTCCAGGGGACTGCTGGTGAGGAGGGGGCCATGGGGGGAGGCGGGGCTGGGGCAACAATGGGCGTGTCCACAGAGAGGGCTCTGCGAGCCGCCTCTGGCACGCATGCCATAGGTTCGCCACCACTGGTTTAGGGCAGGGCTTTTCAACCAGTGGTACAGGTACCACCTGTGGTACATTGGCACCTGGCAGGTGGTACGCGGCCATCCTAGAAAAGTGGTAGCGGGGGAGGGGAATGAGCTAAACCAGTGGCAGCACCGCACAAGCCTGAGCAAGAGATGGCTGGAGCTGCAGGGCTGTCAGGGTTCAGGGGAAGCACCAGGATCAGTGCTGCTTTCCAGCTGATCGGCGCTTCTTCAGGACTGTCAGGGCTCAGTGGAAGCACCAGGATCAGTGCCAGGCTCCAGCTGGAGCTCGGCGCTGATCCTGGTGCTTCTGCTGAGCCCTGAAGAAGCACCAATCAGCTGGAAAGCAGCACTGATCCTGGTGCTTCTGCTGAGCCCAGAAGCACCGATCAGCTGGAATGTTGCAGCATCTCAAGGGTCTTGTAATTTACATTCAGATTCTTGGCAACTGATTCATATTTATGACGGTCACAGTGTCCCACTGTCATGTGAAGTGACCAAAACCTGCTGCAACCACCCAGCAGGTAGAGGGAATAAAAATCAAACACTCTCCCACCCCCGCTGCCAATCCTCAGCAGAAATGCTCACAACAATGAAAACCTCGGACAGGAGGAAGAGCGCCACTGGGTGGGCAGGCAGGTGTCTTGCTCGGCTGTGGTTTGGGGGGGCATTTTTTTCAGTGCCATTGTAACTTCAAACAATCACTAAGCGAACTGTTGTAAGTTGAGGACTACCTGTACTTTATCACTTTTTTCCTTTTTTTGGGGGGGTCATCAAGTTTTTGACACCTTGCTTGGCGACTGGTGGTACTTGGATATTTCCATATCCTAAAAGTGCTCACAATGGGTGAAAAGGTTGAAAAGCCCTGGTTTAGGGGATGTCAGCGTTCTTCTGTTTATAAGGGCTTCAGATATGGGTGTGTCAAGTGAGGGTCTGCGATGGGTCAGGTGTGAGTCGTCAGTGAATCTTGTGATAGGTTTGTGATGAGGTTACATCAGGTCAGAAATGTCAGAAATGACAGCCAGAATTCCCCAACGCCTAGGAATAGCCCACAAAACCACAGCCACACTCCATCAGGAATTATTCAGAACCAAAGACAAGATACCGAAGGATGAAATAAACAATGTAATCTACAAAATCAACTGTAACCATTGCAACCAATTCTACGTGGGACAAACACGTCAATTAAAAACTGGGATCCACGAACACCGGCTGCCAGTCAAACGCCACGATCCCAAATCCTTAATCTCTACCTATACTGATACCAAACAGCGCCAGTTCGATTGGAGCAACATAAAAATCAGCCATACTATCACCCGCCACACTCGTGAGTTCATCGAAGCCTGGCACTCCACAAGCAATTCCATCAATAGACACATCGATCTATAACCAGCCTACAAACCCCTCAAAATTCAAAATCAACCACACAACCAACCAGAGACAGCACACACCCTCAACCAACCCACACAAGACCCTTCTCCCAGCAGCAGTTCACCTCCCAATGACCCTGACCTGATGTAACCTCCCCATCATAAGACCCATCACAAGACTCACTGATGGCTCATACCTGACCCATCACAAGACCCATCACAGACCCTCACTTGATACACCCACATGTGAAGCCCTTATAAACAGAAGAACATTGAAATCCCCTAAACTCTACTGAAGATGTTACCTAGCCTGGTAACGAAATGTTCAGAAACCAACCCAGAAGCTCGGAGAACGAACCTTCACCCTCATAGAAATTTAATGCTTGTCCTTCCCATCTGCCAGTCTTTTCTGCTTTGAGGCCCAACTCTGCTCTTCTCTTGTTGACAAATACAGGCTTGGAACCGGTCATTTACTCATACAGTGTTTACTCTGAAATGTAAATATAACGTAATGACACAGTATGTAGGATAGCAAGAACCCACTTTTTGTTAAATTGCTTAGTCACCTTTTCTATTGTTTTCTGACATTGAAGAGTGATCTTGGTTGGGAATCTATCACTACAATGTCCAAACAGGGTGGCTACAACAAATTTAATAAAATAAATACATCTTTCTTTTCTCATAACTTCCTGGAGCTAAACTAAGACATATTATCTAATCCACTAAAAGAACAAAGACATTTATTTAAGTATAGAGAACAGCATAACAATTCACGTGTTCCCAGACTCATCCATTCTGCAACCTTGCCAAAATATTTCTTCCCTTTCATTAAATGTAATTCAATAAATATATATATAATGGTTATTGCTAACAGGATAAGAATAATATTTCTAGAATTGCCTTAGTATTCCTTTTTAAAATTATCTTTTTCTGTCCCATCCTTTAAAATGTTTATATTTCTATTTAGACTGAGTCTAAATCTACCAATTGAAGATAGATCTAATATTTGAATTTTCTTTGTCTTTGAACGAACCTTCACCTTCAATTTTCTTTGTCCCTGCAATTAAAGTTTCTTGCCAGACTAAATGCTGTCACATAACATTATCTGAAAAGCATCTAATTCTATGTTGACATGGTCAGATTACATTGTTAGTCATAAAGGTAAAAATCAAAATAGTGAAAATGGTTTCTGACCTAAAGAAGTATTCCATCTGGAATTTTGGGGAAAAATGAGTAAAAACAGCAATGATACATTCTTATTCAGTTTTCAGCAGTTTATTTAGATCAGACATGTCAAACACAAGGCCTGGGGGCCGGATGCAGCCTGCAAAGTGGTTTCATGTGGCCCACGAAGCCATCCTGCAAACAGTGAGGGAACGGCCCCCTCTGCCTTGGCCCTGGTCCAGGCCAACTTGGAGCCAATGTACAATTTTGTGGTGACCATCTATGCTGAAACACATTCAGTCTTAGATCCATAAGCCCCCCCCCCCCCGCATGGCCTGAGAGGAACAGTGAGGCTCCTCCAGTGGGCCATGCCTTGGCACTTGCCCTGGTCCCACCTCCCT
Organism: Protobothrops mucrosquamatus; assembly: GCF_001527695.2. Taxonomy (NCBI): domain Eukaryota; kingdom Metazoa; phylum Chordata; class Lepidosauria; order Squamata; family Viperidae; genus Protobothrops; species Protobothrops mucrosquamatus. The sequence goes on along the minus strand of NW_015386834.1, from coordinate 962,419 downwards.
CATCACAAATATCTTCCCGCCACTGCTCTTAAGGCTGTGTGGCTCTTGTCCAGGAATTTACAGTGGCCTTTTAAGCTATGGCAACCTCTCCCCCTCCCCTTGTCTCTTCCTGGACACGGAGGAAAGGAAGGAAGGAAGGAAGGAGATGGGAATGAGAAAGAGGGAGGCAGGGAAGAAGGGAGGGAAACAAAGGAAGGGAAGGAAGGAGATGGGAATGAGAAAGGGAGGCAGGGAAGGAGGGAGGGAGGGAAACAGGAAGGAAGGAGATGGGAATGAGAAAGAGGGAGGCAGGGAAGGAGGGGGGAGGGAAACAGGAAGAAAGGAGATGGGAATGAGAAAGGGAGGCAGGGAAGGAGGGAGGGAGGGAAACGACTGAAGGAAGGAGATAGGAATGAGAGGCAGGGAGGGATGGAAACAGGAAGAAGATGAGAATGAGAAGGAGGGAGGCAGGGAAGAAAGGAGGATAGGGATGGAGGAAGGAAGGGAGGGAGGAAGGAAGGGAGGAGGAAGATTGGAATGATAGGGAAGTCCTGCCTTAGTCCTGCCCTGTTGTCCTTTTGCCATCCCCTTACCGCCTCCTCCCAGCCTATCCTGGTGATCTCCCATCCTATTGCTAAGGATGCTTTGGTTACAAAGCCAGGTCTCTTTACATGGAGAGGGAGTGGGCCTCCCTCTGACCCATGCACTTTTCCCTCCTGCACCCACCATGAGCAACCTGGCCAAGGAGAGCAAGCACAGCAGCAGCAGCCTCGAGGAGGAGGTAAGTGCAGCTGGGGAAATGGGGCTGGACTGGGTTGGGCTGCAGGGTCCTGGTGCCCCAGGAGCTTGAGGGCCGGGCTGGGCACTTGCCCTCCGCTGTCCAGAGCTCCTGGCAGTTTGCATCACCGTCCGGGAGTCCCCCGTGTGGCCCAAGAGGGATGGCCAGGCTCCTCTGGTGGACCATGCACTGGCACCCACCCCAGTCCCACCCCCCTCCACCAGAGACTCCCAGATCCCCCCCACAGAGGCCCCCGGCCTGAGCGATGTTGAGCTGGCCATGGTCCCCGGCCATGCCCCCCCGATGTAAATATAATGCTGATGCGGCCCTCAATGAAATCAAGTTTGACACCCCTGATATAAAAGGAGGAGGGGGAGAGAGGAGAGGATATAAAAGGAGGGGGGAGAGGAGAGAATATAAAAGGAGAAATTTGTTAAATGAGTTTTGCCCCATTTTACGATTTTTCTTGCCACATTTTTTTAAATAAATATTTTATTAATTTTCTATTTTCACAAACAAGTGCTGTTCTGGACCCTGGCAGTTATTGGGTTAAAGGCTGGGTTTGTCTTTAGGTCAGTGGGAGGAGTTTCTAAAGGGCATTGGGAGACTTCCTGGACACTAGCCTCATGGGAGTTCTTTTGTTCATCTTGTTCATGGCATCCAGCCACACGGCTGGAGATCCCATAATCATCCCAACATGTGACATTTAAGAAGGAGAAGAGGGAAAAACCTAATACCAATTTACCTGGGGGACAATCAATATTGCAGAAACCTATTTTGGACACACCTCTACAAACTGTAAGACATTGTTTAGGATTCCCAGAATAAAGCAATTGTCATGTGTCTGATTAACGAAACACTTAAAAGGACTTTCAGGCATATTTTTCCTAAAAGCATTTATTAAGGTTACAGAGACGTCAGTACAACATGGTGGAAATGCTTAGGTCTAGCTTCTCTTCCGTTACGCATATACATTCTAAGCATTTCCCACTCCCTTATTTTGGGGTCATGGTTCACATCTTCCAATCAACTTGGAAGATGTGATTTACTTCCGGTTTCTTTCTCCCGGGCTATCCTTATGCTCCTCCCTCTTTCCCAGTTGCTGGTTTAACTATATAAATACCAGACAGTTCTGCATATTGTCAAAGCAAGAATATACAGTATTTGCAGCGTTGACAGCAATATTTTCTGTTTGTTCCTCTGAGTTATCTATCTGTTCCAGATTGGAATAAGGCAAAATCTCCTGTCTAGGACAGAATAAGTGCCCAATAAGCAACGTGATGACTGAGTCCATTAGTAATTCTGTGGTACATATAAGCTTCTTCAAACTAAGTCCAATATTACACTCTCCAGTACATCCTCTTTTCTTCTGGTAATAACCATTTTTCCGCACTAAGCAAATACAATTCATTATTGTTAGTAAATATACAATTGCATATCAACGTTTGTTACATTTTTCTAATAATGTCAATAATATCAGTTTAAAATATCTTTTCTAACTAAAGCATATCTTAATTGCATTTGCACTAAATTTCCATTTATTAATCCATATCCTATTTTCGCTTTTTTCAATTTTAATTTCCCATCCATGTTCAAAGTATCCCAATCATTTATAATTTCAAAACAAGTCATATTTGGGCAACCAAAAGCATCCCTAATTCAAAGTTCTTAGCATATTCTTATTTCCCTTTTCATACCAAGATATAATATTCTGATTACAAATCCTAACAATCTAGTTATAATAATACTTCTATTTCTAATAATCTATTCTTAACCATATTCATACATCTAATTAGTAATATAGCATCCCCTCTAATAGATCAAAGTTTCTGTTTCCGTCAATCTTACTCTAGATTTCTTCCTTTGCCAACTAACTCTCCAAGTCAGTCCATTTGGATCATCAAATAATTCTTCCTCTATTTTTGTATGTATTATTTGAAACAAGAAAAACAATTTGGTTAAAGTATTTTTGGAAGAACTAGCCCATTGATATTCATTAAACTGCCTCCCTTCTTCTCCAGTTCCCCACAGTTCTGTTAATGGCTTTATCTTCCATTGCATCAGCTCTCCTTCCTTGTCATCCAGTATGTTCTGAAACCTTGGTTTGTAAAATGTCTTTTCCATGTCCAATATTATCGTTGTGTCTTCTAAGTTTCATTTATCTGAATCTGGTCATTAGTTTCTTCCTTTAGATCCGTGGTGGCGAACCTATGGCACACATGCCTCAGGCGGCATGCAGAGCTGTCCCTGTGGGACGCGCGCCATTGCCCCAGAAGGAGGCAGGGCCAGGCTGTTCCCCTCCGCCTCTCCATGTGCGCCTGCACTCTCACTCTCTTTCTCTCTGTACTGAGAGTCAGGGAGCAGCTGCAATAGCTGGGCAGATCTGGACTGGATAGTGGAGGCAGCTGCCAGCATGAGTCCAGATAAGCCTCCAGAGCAATTTTTGCGGCACCCCAGCAGCCCAATCCAGGCTCCGGAGGCCTAGAAAAGGCCTCTGCCACCCAGATCGGCATGGGGGGGACGTGAAATCCCCCACCCGCCACATAGATCACGCTGCTGCTGCCTTACCCCCCGCTGCGCAGATTGCGCCACCGCCATTCCCCCTGCTGTGCAGATCATGCCGCCGCTGTTCCCCCCACCTATAATTGGGGTGCTGTCTCTGAGAAGGCTCTGCTCATGGCCACTGTTCTATAAACCAAACCAGAGGAACCATCTGGTCTAAATGGATGGTAAACATAGATGAAACTAATCAAGGAGAGAAGCAACCTAGAACTAAGGAGAAACTTCCTGACAGTTAGAACAATTAACCAGTGGAACAATCTGCCTCCAGAAGCAGTGAATGCTCCAACACTGGAAGTCTTTAAGAAGAGACTGGACAGCCATTTGTCTGAAATGGTATAGGGTTTCCTGCTTGAGCAGGGGGTTGGACTAGATGACCTCCAAGGTCCCTTCCAACGATGATGATGATGATGGAGCTGGAGGCTAAAACACATGACAAATGTTTGTGGGAATTGGGTGTGTCTAGCTTAGTGAAAAGGACTAGGGGTGGTGACATGATAGCAATGTTCTAATATTTGATGGCTGCCACAGAGAAGAAGGGGTCAACCTATTTTCCAAAGCATCAGAAGGCAATAATAGATGGAAACTAATCAAGAAGAAAACCAGCCTAGAACTAAGGACTTGTGAAAACAACTAACCAGGGAAAAGACTTGCCTTCAGAAGTTGTGGATGCTCCATCACTGGAGGCTTTTAAATAGAGATTGGATATTCCATTGTCTGGAATAGTATACATCCCCTGCTTGAGCAGGGGCTTGGACTAAAGACCTCAAAGGTCTCTTCCAATACTCTTTGAGAGAAGCGCTGTCAACCTCTCCCCCTCCCCTCGTCCCTTCCTGGGCACAGAGAGAGGGAGGGAAGGAAGGAAGGAAGGAAGGAAGGGAGGGAGGGAGGGAGGGAGGGAAACAGGAAGAAAGAAAGGGAAGAAGGAAGGAGATGGGAATGAAAAGGAGGGAGGGAGATTGGAATAAGATGGAGGGAGGGTCTGAGGGAAGTCCTGCCTTAGCACTTGGCCACCAGCAGCCCTGTTGCCCTTTTGCCATCCCCTGGTGGTCTCCCATCCTATTGCTGAGGATGTTTTGGTTACAAAGCCAGATCTCGCATGGAGAGGGAGTAGGCCTCCCTCTGACCCATGCACTTTGCCCTCCTGCACCCATCATGAGTAACCTGGCCAAGGAGAGCGAGCACAGAAGCAGTAGCCTTGAGAAGGAGGTAAATGCAGCTGGGCACCCCGTCGGGGAAGTGCGGCTAGGGTAGGCAGGGCTGTGGGGTCCTGGTGCTGTGGGAGCTCAAGGGCCGGGCTGGATGCTTGACCTCTGCTGCCCAGGGCTCCAGGCAGTCCATGCCACCGTCCAGGGTCCCCCTGCATGGCCTGAGGCTCAGTGAGGCTCCTCCAGTGGACCATGCCCCAGCACTCACCCCAGTCCCACCCCCCCTCCACCGGAGACCCTCAGATCCGCCCTAGTCCTACCCAGGCCCGCACAAGTGCCCTTGACGGGAGTGATGTTGAGCTGGCCATGCCCACCCAGTAGGCCATGCCCATCCGGCACCCAACAATAAATAAGTGGGGTTTGGGTTGCAGTTTGGCCACTTGGTCTCTAAAAAGTTCGCCATCACTGTACTAGAATCTAAAAAAGGCTATTCTCACCCTATACATTCATAGGAATTTTAGGGTGCATTCTATTGTAGCCTCATACTCATACCTACTTTGTATTAAACAGCCAAAACACTTCTATTGTGTTTCATTCAAAGGGTTTTTTCAGAGGAAAGAACATTTAATTGAATCTTTGAATAATTATTTATTTATTTTATTTTATTTTCATTAACTTATATGCCGCCCTTCTCCCCATGGGACTCAGGGCGGCTCACAGCATGTTAAAACAATATAAAACATTATCCCCTATAAAAGCCAATTAAAAACCAAATATTTATAGCTGTGTCTTATTAAAATCATTAAAATTGTCCCTATTTAAAATTCACCCTAGGTCAGACCCGCTTGCTGAAAAAGCCA
>NW_015386834.1:934691-955327 GCF_001527695.2 Protobothrops mucrosquamatus | reverse complement strand
CCTGAGCTGCCGCCGACGTCTCGCCCGCTGATGGAAGGTTGAAATCCCCCAAGACCATAAGTCTGGGGGTTCCAACCGCCACCCCGGCTATCACGTCAGCCAGCTCAGGCAGGGCTGTTGATACATAGCAGGGAGCCAGGTATATAATCAACAAGCCCACTTGAACCCCTTGCCCCCATTTCACAAGGAGGGACTCCACGCCGTCTATCTGAGGCACAGTGGTCTCCCTAGGACGAAGGCTCTCCCTTATGATGACCGCTACCCCCCCGCCCCTACCCCGGGTCCTCGGCTGATGGAATGCCTGAAAACCCGGCGGGCAGATGTCTACAAGAGGGACTCCTCCCTCGACGCCCAGCCAGGTCTCAGTAATACCCGCCAGGTCCGCACCCCCCTCTAAAATAAATTATAATCAGTAATGCATTTTCCCAACCTTGGCTAAAAAAGTAGAGTGCATTTAAATCAATTTACATTTTCTCTGTGATGATTCCTAGGATTTAACTAAAGCGAAGTTATAGTGAGTGAGAAGGGTCAGAAAAATATAATATTCCTAATAATTTACCAAATTTATTCAAGTAAACTAGAGTTTCCTAATATCTTCAGAGGAATTCAGAGGAGGAATCTTCCTCCTTCAAATCACAGAGACATTGTTTGGAGTAAGTTAGTAAATTTCTATTTTCTATAATTTAATAGTAAAACAACTACAACATCATGTACCAGTATCCAAGCTAGATTTATTGAATATGTACAGGTGGAAGAACAAGACATTTGTAATAACAAGCTTTGTTCCTGATTTCAGTTGCAATGGCTCTGAAAAAAGTGACTTGTGACCATTTTTCACACTGATCCATATTTATGATGGTTGCAGTGTCCCAAGGTCATATATCACCTTTTGTAACTTTCTGACAAGCAAAGTCAGTGGGGAATCCAGATTCTCTTAACAACCATGTTATCATTGGACACCTCCAATGATCTAGAACAGGGCTTTTCAACCTTTTTACAGATAGTATTTTTAGGACATGACAATATTCGAGTACCACCAGTGCCTAACAAGGTGTCAAAAATTGATGACTAAAAAAAGGGATTTTGGATTTTATTAATTAAATTGATTTGTTGTTATAGAAATGGCTAGTTTATACTATTATGGAAAAGTAAAAAATTGAGGTTCGATTTTAATGCTTCTTTCTACTGCAAGAGAGGAAGTCGGAAGTCATTGCCTTTTCTTTTTCCCTTCTTTCCCTTTTTCCTCCCCACTGTGTCCTACTATTTGCTTTTGTATTTTTGTATTTTATTCTATACGCTAATAAAATGTTACAAACCGTTAAAAAGGGGGGAAAGTACTGTTTTAATTTCTTCGGTGGCAGTTCTTTTGCTGAATCACTTTCCCTTTGCATTGATGAACGTATGATGAATTTATCCATATTTATTAATATGCACCACTATTGTGGTTGTCAGCTGGCTGGTCAGTCCTTCTTCCTCTCTCTTTCTCTTCACTGCCTGCTGGGCTCTTCTTCCACAGCCTCTGCTCCCTCTCTCTTTCTCCATTGCCTACTGGGCTCTTCTTCCACAGCCTCTGTTCCCTCTCTCTTTCTCCTCACTGCCTGCTGAGCTCGCCTTCCACAGCCTCTTCTCCCTCTCTCTTTCTCTATCACCTTCTCTTTCCCCATCGTCATTTTTCCCCTCTCCCTCTCCCTCTCTCACCAAAACCTCTTCCTTTTATATCCTCTCCTCTCCTCTCTCTCCCCCACCTCCTCTTTTTCTCTTCTGGAAGTGCTGATCAACATGTAGCTGCCACGCCCCGGCAGCTCCAGCTGACTCACCCCAAGGCCTATCTGCTACTCTCGGTGATAGCAGAGGCTGCCAGAAGCGCCAATCCTGGGCTCTCAGCAAAGCCCCAGCAACACTGCAGCTCGAGCTGACTCCGCCTGAAAACTGCATGAGGCTGCTGGCCACCCCCGAGGCCTCTGGAAGCACTGATTAGCTGGAGCTGCGCGCACCAATCTTGGCCTCTCAGCAGAACCCCAGCAACACCGCAGCTCCAGCTGACTCTCCCCCAGGCTTCTCTGGCGCTGGTGCCACTTGAACTCATTGGCATTGCCGCCACTTCAGCTCATCCCCCCAGCTATACTTGTTTAGGTCCAAAGTACCACCAATGGTATGCGTACCACTGGTTGAAAAGCCCTGATCTAGAAACCCTTCCCTTTGATATTTCTTCAGAACAATTTCATATATTGATTGAATTCAAATATGATTCTAAACTATCTTGATCTTGTTTGGATTAGCATAACGTGAAACAGATATACTGGTTTATAAACCATTTTTTTGACTTATTGTCATTTGTGTACAAACTATAGGTAAAAGGTGTTTGGAATATGTCTTCTCATATGTGTCCTTATTTAGCTCCAACACTTTAAATAAATTTAATATTAAATACTGCAAAAATAAATTTTAGAACAAATTTCTAATTGATTGAAGGACAATTTTACAGAATGTTTTTTTAAAGAGGTGACTGTTCAGCTATGAAGCCTGCTGCCTTTAGGGCTGCAGCGTGCTTCTAACTTGCCAACAGAGTGGGGAGGAAGGGAAGAGAGCTTTGAATCTACAGGTGTCCTTTATCAGCGTGAGACCGGAAGTTGCTGAAGAATTGTTTTGGCAAAACTAAAGTCTGTTCTCATAATAATTACTACAAGATGTATTGGACAACGTGACCTGTACTGTCAGAGAGGATTGGGAAAAGTTTTGTTCTTTTAATTAACTGCTTCCTGCCATTTCCCTAGAGCTAGCTTCTCTTTGACTCTACCAGTTTGATTCTACTCAATAAAAGTAATCATTAGACCAGTGGTGGCGAACCTATGGCACGCGTGCCACAGGTGGCACTTGGAGCCCTCTCTGTGGGCACGCGCACCATGCCCCGGAGATGGCAACCATCCTCTTCAACCAGCCACCTGCTAACTTGCCGAGGTCCCACGTGGCTGGATGCATCCCAGCACCCATGCGCTTGCTGGCCTCTGTGTGCGGGGGCCGATGGTGTCAGGCAGCAGCTGCCCTGGCCCCTGCCTTGCCTTGCCCTGCGATATGGCACCCCCGCTCTGCCTTGCCTCACCCCACAGAATCAGCCTCCTGCCCACCAACCCACCCGCCAGAGACCCCTGGATTTCCCCCAACTCTGCCCGACCCCCAAAGGCGTCCCTCCCCAAGAGCAACATTGAGCTGGCCACGCCCATCCATCTGTCATGACCACTGTAGCCACGCCCAACTGGTGGGCCACACCCACCCGGCAGCCACACCCACCCGGCACCCGGCAATACATAAGTGGGTTTTGGGTTGAAGTTTGGGCACTTGGTCTCTAAAAGGTTCGCCATCACTGCATTAGACGGTTGCAATGGGTCTGATGTTTTGCTTGGTTGGGCTTTTCAGCCGGGGGTTGACAGTGACAATTTGGCATAAAAAGATATGTGAGTACAAAGCCTATCATATTGTCTGTACTATTTCTATTTCTTCAGTTACCTTAACTGTTACTTCAAATTTTTCAATTGCTCAGTAATTTCTTCTTGTTTCCCAGATGGCTTTTCTGTCTTCTAAAGTTTCACTGCAGCCCACCAAGGAAGTGTTTTTCTTCTTGAAGAAAAAAACTGATCTGAAAATTTAAAACAATAAAAAATGTATTAGAGATATTATGAATGTTTTTAGTGAAACTCCCTTATGCTCAGCAATGAAAAAATACGGTATTGCTCAGTTTAAACCCATTTATGCCATTATATAAAGAAATAGTTTAAGAAATATTCCTAAGAGCTATGAATGCAGAACTAATTCCAATTTCAGTCTGTAGAAAAATATTCTGAAGCTAAAACTAGCATCCTTTAAAACAGCTTGAAAGCGAGCCAAATTTTACAGAAATAAAGTGTGCCTGTGTATATTAAATGAAGTATACAAAACCACAAATGATGTTCTCAAGTTGTTTTTGCTGGGTTAACATATTGTATTGAGCTATAGTGTGCATTAAATATGATTGATTGAACAAACCAGTAGGTGTATTTACATATTGTAGTAAATTGCAATGTGATTAATTTGAGTTTGGCTTAATATATTATATGAATCCAGCTATTGTGGTTTATAAATGTAGCGCAATCCCCTCAGAGGCTGCTAAAGCCCAGGCCCTCCTAGCCCCCCCCTTCAGTCACGCTCAGCATCCATGCTCTCAAAGCATTGATAGGATGTCCTTTTTAGCGGGAGCTCACGTGGAGTGAAGGGGTGGCAGGTTCTCGTCGTCAAAGGGGCTTACAGGAACAAAGATGACCAATCCTTAACAGTCAGTGTGTGACAGTGTTTATCAGCCCCCTGGCAATGACAATAATAGTCAATGGCTTGTAGCAGCCGCTTGGAAAATGGGGGGAAGGCCCTCCGGCTCCAGGCAGCGACGGAAAGGATGAGCGAAGATAGTCAGCGCTCCATGACAACAGCTCGCCCCACGAGGGCAGCTCCCCACAATGTCTACAGGTTGCACAGGTGATAAGGATCAAAATTTGGATGGCCACTGGTCTCCAAAACGGTAGCGACCAGCCTCTCCTTCTCTTCTGTCGGCACTCATGGTCCCAGGTCTCTCTATGCCAAATCTCCCCCCCTTCCCTTCTAGTTAAAACCTAGATTTAAAACCCCAGCAAACTTTCCCTCTTCTCACTCTCACTCTTTCCTTCGCTCTGGATATCCCCCTGCGAAAGAAAGCTATAAAACTCCGCTTTCTCACTCTCTCTCTCTTTCCCTCTATCTCAGAGGAGAAGAATCACATAAAACTCCAAACTCCTCTTTAGCTTCACCTGGTCTCTCCCCGACAACAACAACCACCCCCAAACAAAGCATAGTTTAACAATCCATTGCTTAATGCAATATGTGAATTCAGTGTTGCTTGGATTAACCAATTGCTTGGATTAATTATTGCTTGGATTTGCTTCCTAACATCCCTTTCCCTTTGGAATGGTCGAGTGCCTGCTTACTATCTTGTTCACATCGGAAGCAATGCATGGGTGTGCTGCACAAACAGCTTACTGTCTTGAAATCCTCTTCTCTCCAAACTCCACTCTGTGAGAGGGGTTGGGAGAAAAAACAAGTGATTTATGTAAGTCTCCTTTGTATGACCCTCTCCTTTGCAGAGCAGAGATATTGAAGAGGAATTTCAAGAGAGTTAAGCAATGTGAATGCATTGGCAGTAGGAGAGATCAGGTAAAGGAAAGATTTTCTACACAACTCACCTTTGCTTTCCTCCTTTCCTCTATCCCACAAAGCAGAGAGATTGGAGAGGAAGAGTTTTCAAGAGAGTACTGTAAGCTCTGGGCTTCTGATGTGATTGCATTGCTTTTGATGTACAGAGGAGCAAACAGCTTAATCCTTTGCCATCTCTATCTGTCCAATATCTCTGCTTTGTGGGGGAGGGCTGGAGAAAAAATGCAGATCAGGCAGAGAACAAGGTGTAGTAGTGACTATATTGGCGATCATACAACTGGAATGCTGCAAAGATAATAAATGGACTATAAAAATATTTTTCAGCACTGTTATAACTTCAGATGATTGCTGAACAAGTGGCTGCTAATGAGGACCATCTGTAAAATGTACTCAGGATTGCAACTTAACACCTATTATTAAGCAATGAGTATACAGAAAGTAAGAAAATTGCCATTTTCAAATGACACATAGGAGACTTTATTCAGAAGTACCATATACTAGTTGGTTGGTACAATCAGAGTTGTTTTTTTCTAATACTGCTGGAAGTGTTGCCTGTGATATATTTCCATAACACTTTGGATAATATTTTAGGATTCTTGTTTATTAGTTTCTGTAAATTACCCAAACATTTTAAATGCCTCTTTCCTTTACTCTTTCCTTTACTTTCATCTAAACATGAAGGGAAAAGTTAACCTATTGGTATATCTCAAGCTGTTGTCAAAGTTCTCAGATTGATGTATTTACTGAAAACAGAGTTAAATGAGTGTCAATTCAGACAATAATTGTCTCAATTGAAAAATATTGCATAATGCTTTGGGAGATAATTGCTGATCTTCTTACCAGTGGTTTTGCTTTTTTTAATGACTCCTTTTTTCAGATTGTCAAACTCATTGTGTGGCTGCTCACTTAGCTCCAAAGTTCAAACTCCAGGATAAGTTCTCTAAATCAAGATGCCTTTCAAAATAACACTAGAATTAACTGAGATGCAAAATATGAAGCTTCGTGAGGATGACAACATTAGCAATGATTCTAATGATTTTACAGAAATAGAAAATGGACAAATGAATAGGTGAGTAGTTTTCTGTTACCCTAAACTGGCCATTTAAAAACATTTGTTAAAAATGGGGTTTTTAAAAAAATAACTCAACTTGAAATACAATTGATGAATGATTCATTGCTGAGTCACATCCTGTTCAAAAAGGCAGTTTGAACATTATGACCAATCCTTTATAGGTGTTCATGTTAAAACCAAGGAAAAAATTCAGACTTAATATAAATGTACAGAATATGATAAATATCAAGATATTATATAATATATTAAAATATGAAACCAGTGTTTCCCAATCTTAGTAACTTGAAAATGTGTGGAGTTCAGCTTGGGGCTCCCAGACTGAATTGGGGCTTCCCCACACTGGCTGAGAAATTCTGGGTCTTGAAGTCTACGTATCTTTAAGCTGCCAAGGTTGAGAAACACTAATCAATATATTTGGCACTTTCCATGGTTGATCAACTACAGATTTGGTTTATCTGCTTTTTACATTGTGTTGCACTATATTTTTTTAAAAGTAATGTAAACCCCATAAACCTAAGAGAAAAGACCACATGATGACAATATTTCTAGAACTATATCTTTGGAATACATGAAAGGATAGCATGCTTGAAGATTTGGGACAAATCTTGCAGTATATTGAAAATAAGGGTATCAGGAGGAAAAGTTGTGCTACTTTAGATATGTTGGTTGTCTTAAGCATAATGTATATTTAATACGCATTCTGCAGTGAAATGAAATAGCCCTCCAAAGTGTGCTGCTATTTATTGCATTTGAGATAAACAACTTTATTGATAAACTTTGTAGTAAAAGCCTTAAAATGTATAACATACTGGAGAAGAAATTTTAATGTGGTTTTAAAATGAATCAGAGAAACAAAGTATTATTATTTTCATGCAAGCAGCAAAGTACTTTCTTTTGCACACACAACTCCCCCAGAATAGTCCACTTCCAAATCTTGTCCAGTGATGCTTGTTCCCTTCCTGCTCCTTTCTATGGTGCCCCTGCATTCCAAAAATATCAAGGAGAGTTTGATACTGTAGTTAAAAAAGTAGAAGAGTCCTGTTGCATGAATGGAATTGGGTTTACTCTCTCTATATCCTGGCCAATATTTTTATTATTTTATACTGTCTTTTCATACATTTTGGCCCCCACATTGCTAGCTGTAGTTTGAGTTTGTTCTCCTGTGTAAACTATATGTGTATATAAGGGAATATGTTTCTCTGTAAATGTGTACAACATTGCAGTTTAATTGGCCAATTGTAAACACTGATTAAAAAGCAAGCTCATTGAATTCTGAAACAATTCTTCTATTAAGATCAATTTGATTCATTTAAGCCCCATTACTTTTAGTGTTCATTTGATTAGGCTGACTGAGGCCACGGTGTTTATTGTAAGCCAGTCAAACCTACGGTGACATAGCCAATTAAAAGTAAGTTTTATTTAATTATGCACATCATAGAAAGCTGCTTTTTGCTAAGTTAGATAATTGGTCCATTCATAATAAATTGATATTTTTCCAGCATTTTGGGCAGAAATAGAATAGAATAGAGCTAGAATGGACCTTGGAGGTCTTATAGTCCAGCCCCCTGCTCAAGCAGGAGAACCTATACCATTTCAGACAAGTGACTGTCTAGGGTTTCCTGCCTGAGTAGGGGATTGGACTAGAAGACCTACTTCCAAAGTCCCTTCCAACTGTGTTATTGTATTGTATTGTATTGTATTGTATTGTATTGTATTGTATTGTGTCTTCTGCTTAGAAAACAGTGACAACAAATGTATGTTCTTCAATGTGATCTTAAGGTGCTCAGATGTGCTGAACTGTTAGTAGCCTTTGCCTTGTTTTCCACCATCAGAACCCTCTGATATTTCCTCTCCCCATGTAGAATGTATTATTTTAGTCAAGTTGAGATAGAAAAGTAAGGTGTTTGCCAGTTCTAACCAGTCTGATGCACTTTACCCTTTTACCCTTTATCATGTTTTTATACACACACACATGCAGTATACATATACAATGTATGTGTGTGTATGTATATATGTTTTATATATGTTTTATACATATATATATATATATATATACACACACACATACACACACACATATATAGTATGTGTATATATATGTATATATATATTGTGTATATACACACAAACTAATACATATTATATGTGTGTCTACATATATATCTTCTGAAAAACCAATAAAACATGAGCACCAGGAATATTATAAACTAAAAAAGTTTAATACAATCACCAATCACCAAGCTTTCGTCGGAAGCTACTGACATCGTCAGGGTTCAATGCTAGTTAATGGGAGAGTTCATTTATAGGCAGGATGCCGTTTGCACGCGGCTCCTGGATCTCGTCACCGGTCCTAATTGGTTAAGTTGCACTCCAGTCGTAACTTCCGTATCGATGGCAGCACTTTTCCTGCCTCTCCTGCTTGTATATATATTACTACTCATTCTCCCCTTGTGTAGTCCTGAGCTGAGGAAGTTCTCTCCCCCCTTTTTTGGTTGGGCAGGACCTCCGTATCCCTCAGCTGTCCTCCTCTCTCGCTGCATTAGAACACTATTTAGACAGGTAGACTCCCACTGCAACACAACCAGAGCTAAAAGGGAAGAAAGGAACCATCTCTTCCGCATATGTAAACGCAATGGGTATCCAACAAGGTTTGTCAAACGCCATAGCATACCGCCCAAACCCCGGAAGAACCCACGGATAGAAGAACCACCATTGCAGGCAATCCGGGTTACCCTCCCCTACATTAGCAACGTCTCTGAGGCGACAGCCAGACTGCTAGCACCCCACAACTTGAAGGTGGCCCACAAACCCAATCAAACACTACGCTCCAAGATTATGCGACCCAAGGACCCACTCCCCAACGTGGAAAAATCAGCAATTGTATATAGGATCAACTGTAAGGATTGTCCTAGCAATTACGTGGGAGAAACCTCCAAGAGAGTGAAAACCAGGGTCCACGAACATAGGTTGGCCGTAAGAAGGGGGGAGCACTACTCTCAGATTTGGACGCATACGGAGGAATCTGGACACCGTTTTGATTTTGACAACGTGCATATTCTGGCCAGTGATAGTACAAAAGGGGGCCGGCTACTTAAGGAAGCCTGGCTCTCTGATAGAGACTCTATCAAGCGACATATTGACCTATGCCCAGCACATCTGATATTGAGGGCGTGGAGCGCGTATGATCGTCCACCCCGGTGGAAACAATCTGACATCATATTACGGCCCCTGGGAAGGAAGTCATGAAGGAGGCGAACCCCTCACCCAAACAGCCTATGAACATCCAGGTGGAGAATAACCAACAGCCAAGGGACCCCCCCGCCCCGGGTGCATGTGCACGCTCCCAAATGACGAGACTGCCGGATGACGAACCAAGGATTCCCCCGTACCTCCCGAAGTGCCTAGGAAGGGCGACATCACCCACGGACATCCAGGTGGAGAGTAACCAGTGACCGAGGGGCCCCCGCCCCAGGAGCATACACGCGCTCCCAAAGAGCAAAGAGACTATCGGGTGGTGAAGGAACAACAATTAGCGAGTCAGGGATTTCCCCGTGCCCCCCGAAGCGTCTGGGAAGAGTGACATCACCCATGAACACCCAGGTGGGGTATAGCCAACAGTCGAGGGACCCTTTCACCTCAGGAGCAGGCATGCGCTCCCAAACAGCAAGGAGACTGTTGGGCGGCGAAGGAGCGGTGACCAGCGAGCCAGGGACCCCCCCGGGCTTCCCAAAGCGTCTAGGGGAAATGATATCCCCGAGGGGAGGAACAACAGTCAGAGGGGACCGACGGACAGCTGCAACTGAGATCTTGGGCTGCCGGATTACTTTCTTATATTGGATTCACAAAAGAGACTGGTTTAACATTTTGAAGAGTTCTGTGAGGAATAGCAAAGGAAAGAAATGACAAAATTTTATGGATTTGTTTATGGGTAAGATATGAGATTTGTGAAAAAGGAAACATTTGTTGTATTATAATAGAAGGTGATAAGTTACTAAAATTGTTCCTAATTATTTTTATGAAGGGAGAAATCATTTCTTTATTTTTTCCTATTTTTTATATATGTTTTTCTTTTTTGCACTATTTTTTCCTTTCTATTTTATTTTTTTTAGTTTATTTAGTTTAGTTTAATTGTTATTAAAATGCATTGGATTTTGTGCATTAACAAAGTCATTCCTGTCAAGGATTTTGTGAAAATGGAGCAATGCTGAATCTGTAGTCTACAGCCTAATGCTGGCAAATTCACACTGCTCTGACATTGTGGACTTGTTCTCTATTTCACCATTTGCATTTCCAGGTCACACTAAAAAAAAAAGGAGTAGGAAAACTACTCCTGTTGCAAAATAGCCACGTCAGAGGATTATTTCTAAACAGTGTATCAGGGAACTGAACCATATATGGATGTCTTTTCAGGTGTTGTATGTCTCTTATTATATCCTCCATCTATAATATTTGTTGTCTTCTCAAATGTCAGTGTACAACATGGTTTAATGAAACCATTCCAAATCTACAGTACATTGAAATGTCACAGTATTCTACAGCAGTAACAGGTGATAAAAGTGCATTCATGCTATGCCTCATAATGTTAAAAAAATCCTGCTTTCTTGTTTCCTTTCAGCAAGTTCATTGCAGACCGCGAAAGCAGAAGAAGCCTAACTAACAGCCATTTGGAAAAGAAGAAGTGTGATGAATATGTAGGTTCCTCTCCTCATCTCATACAGGTTTATTCTCTAATGTTGCATGTGTACAGAAACTGCTGAAACATCTTGATGTCCTATGCAAGGAGAAGCTTTGCCATTAGCTATCCTTTTCAGGACTGCTCATTTGTGTTTCATTTATGTGATTATATTTATGTCCTTTCCTTCCTTCAATGTAAGTTGCATAATTCTCTGCAGCCCACAGTTAATCTTCCTAATGATCAGAGAATGCAGTATGGATAAAGTAAGAAGCAGGGAATTTTTCTTCCAGAATTCCAAAATTACCTAATGGAGACAAATGGTGAAGGCAGATAAATAAAAGTATTTGTTCAAACAATTAAATTATGAGATTTTGCTACCTAACATTTTCAAGAGCTTGAAAAGGAGATTAGCCAAAGTAATGGGTAAGGTTCTCAATGGCTGCTAGTTATGATGGTCATATTTTAATTCCATTATTGCCTTTCCTAACTTATGGCTATGCTCTCCAAGGAGTTGTAGTGAAAGCTGCTGGACATGGTGCACTCTAAACTAATAAAAGGCTTTGAGTGAGACCTGCTGGTGGAATCAGCATATTTGGTACAACTGACCATGTTTCACTCTTAACAAGTCTAGATGGCAAGACATGGATGAGCAGAAAAGTAAAGCCATGTCATCCTACTTTTAGTAGTCCACCTCTTTAACACTTTTGCCATATTGACTTCTACCAATCCTCTTAGAGTAAATTATTATGATCCTGCTTGTAAAAGACATCTTCCTAACCATGAAGCTTTGAGATGTGTTGTGTAAAAATAAAGAAATGCATGAATTTGGCTTTTAACAATTTAGGTGTACCTTAATTGACATAAAGATTGAGGTGATAATGAAATTTAACAGGATACAATAGGACCCAGTTGATAGGTACTAAATAGGGATTGCATTAAAAAGTACTGACTTATCTATCAGTTTTGTTATATTACTGAACTCCACTGGGCAAATAACTGAATGTTAGACTCAACATACAAGTGACTAATGTAACGACAAAGTGACTTCTCAAATGAACATTGAATAGAATACAGTTGCCAAGTTTTGAAATTAAGTTGCTTTCTTCCTTTATATCCCTTATTCTCTCTTTTTACAGAGTCCAGGCACAACGTCTTTGGGAATGTCTGTCTTCAACCTTAGTAATGCTATCATGGGCAGTGGAATATTGGGTCTTGCCTTTGCTCTGGCCAACACAGGAATTGTACTCTTTATGTAAGTAATTCATATGCCAAATTTCTTTGGCAGTTTGACACATATGATGGTTGAATGAAAAATAACACCACTTCCATAATTTCAGTTTAAATAGGGATGTTTTAATAGATGAAGTAAGAAAATTATCTTTAACATGAATTGTTTTCTTGTTAGTATTTATGTCTCCAAGCAGTCAACTCTATTTGCACATACCTCTGCCAAAGCTGGACAACTTTTAAAACTATCATGAAAGAATTCCACATTTTGTTTCTTCAATGAGGTCCTAACAGTCCTTTCCACTAGTTTAGAAAAAAAAAACCAATTCTTTTGAGTATATCACCTTTACATTTTTTGGGGACTAGCAATGTAGAATACTCATTTCAGTGTCACCATAAACAACTTTGATGTTGTTTGATGTTGAATTTCAATTGGAAGAGGCAATCAAAATTTAATCGTCACATCGCTTACTTACTGCACTTACTGCAGGCTTTCACTTCACAAATAATAGCAACAGAATAGAACAGAACCTTTTCTCATAGCAACTTCCTACCAATTGAAGTCAAAGAACAGAGGCTAAGGAATACATAAGAGCTTCTAGCACATCAGTACTGCTACCTGTCAGTGATTTACAACTTTGGGAGCATCATTTTTCATTCAATCCTTATAAATATTCAGTTGAAGGAAAGACACAGAGAAAATTCTATTTTTCATACTTTAATGCAGAGGTTTACCTGATCTGTGTTTTCCTAACCAGTGCATAAACAAAATACACAGGTGTATTCACTTGTAGTTTCTTAGGGTTTGCAGTGTAATTCATAAAAACAGATGCAGAATTATTAAGTAAAAATAAAGGAGTCCCTGTGGATTTTACTCCGCTAATCATTACCGACTATAGGGGGTGGTGCCATCTCTGTTTCAAAGCCATTGAGTCAGTACTCTTATGTGGCCAGCATGACATCATGGAGTGCTGTTACTTTCTCAACCTGGTACCTGTTTATCTAGCTGCATTTGCATGCTTTCAAACTGCTAGGTTGGCAGGAGCTGGAGTGAGGACAGGAGCTCACCCCATCATGTGGTGTTAGGCCTCAAACCTGGTTTTCCAGATGACAAACCACTGAGCCACCACACTGCTCATTAAGTAAAAATACTAGACATAAATATGCACACATAAAAAAAATAAACAACACATTTTATATTTGAAATGTTTTGCAAAAATGCATTAGTAAATCACTTAGTGAATGGTATGAATTTGCATGTAAATATCTTTTTAAAAAATACAACCTGAAATGAAGCTGGGATGAAATAAATTTAAGGTGGGTAGGTTGAAAAAGTGGATGAAACCAGAATGGACAGATATATTCATTCTTAATTTGAAATGCATGTTTAAACTCCATTTCTGTTTAAAACAGAATGAGTAGCATTTAACATGAAATTCACACATATGTAGGAACTTTTTAATAGTCAGATGGTCAAACATTGCTGCTTAGCTTCTTATTTAATTTCTAAAGAAATTTTAAGTTTGATTCTTAAGACATAATCTCATACATAATCTCATTCTAAACAATGAGTTATGTGCTTTGGGGGGACTTTTTTCTAATCAAATAATTTGCTAACAGTTTTATTTTTTAAAATGTTGAATAAGCTTTCCCAGCTGAGTTCCATGGATGCATAGGACCAGTGCTTCCTGAAGTCTTAATCAACACTGCTGAAAGGATTATGTCAGCATGGGAAGGACAATATCACATTTTTTGTCTTAAACAATACAATGAAGGTGGTACCTAATCACCAAGAAGGTTAAAAGAAATATTGTTTTTTTAAGAGCAAAGATAATATGAAATGCCATGCTATCTTTGTATGATATTTGTCAGGTCTGGGTTCTGGGTTTCTTGACACTTATTACTAGAAAATAAAAATACCAGCAAATGTAGTTGCTAATATGAATTATCACAGCTTTAAAAAAAATATTGTAAACATTTTGTTACCACTGGCTCTCCTGCATTTAATCAAGATAGTTCAGACTGATAACAGCAAATGATATTGGATTTCAACTTTCCCCCAAAAAACAAATTGGTATAAAAGGATGTTTAAATTAATAGTTTGGATTCATTATACACACAACAGAAAAAAGCTCAGATCGGTATTAAGTTTAAGGAAAAGGATTATGTTTCAAAGAAATATCAACAAAGGAACAATGAGTAGGGTTATGTAATACACAGATAAGAACTCTGAGAAAAGCTATCTTGAAGAAAGTCAGACAAAGCTTCATTTGTGTTCAACCAAAATAAAAGCAAACCTTGATGTCATTCCATGTAGACACCCACTGTACTATCTGAGCTAGATTATTCATGAATCACAACAGGTTTTATTCCACGGTCTTGGGGGAGGCAGATTCCTTTCCTTCATCCAACTAATTTCATAGATAAACTCAAAATGAAGATCCTCAAGCAAATTCCTTCCTCATTATTTAACCTCAAGGGATGAGAAATTGTTGGTCTACATGTCAATTGAGAAAGTGTTCTGCCCTAACAGGAGTTTCTAGAAGCATGTGTTGCTGGAGATGCCTGTAATAATGTCTATAAAATGTGCAACCTGATTCCAAGCCAACTGTTTTGGTCAGATGCTAAGCTTTATAAAGCTAGTCCTTGACTTATGACCATTCATTTAACAATGGTCCAAAGTTACAACAGCCTATAAAATGATGGATTTACAGCCTGTAAAGCACTTGCGACCATTGCAAAAATTCCTCTCTACAGTCACATGATCTTAATTTGAGCATTTGGCCACTGGCTCACATTTGCAACCAATTGCAGTGTCTCGGTCACGTGATTACAATTTGCAAGGATTTTTGCCAGTTTCTGGCAAAAACAGCAAAACTGTCATTGGAGACAGTTGATTCACATTTATTATCATGTGATTTGCTTAATGACCATAGTGACTCATTTTATGGGTGTTGAAAAAAATGCTTATAAAATCAGGGTCAGTCATGTGCTAATTTAATTTAAAACCATAACAACTTATGACCAAAATTCCAGGCCCACTTATAGTTGTAAACCAAGGACTACCTGGAAAGTCATTCACCTTTTAAATATTTTTCCAATCTAATGCATTTCATAGCAATTACTAAGGAATAAGTGATCTTGACCTGCCACAATGTACTTCTCAGACATTTGTGAACTTATATTGCATAGGTTCATTTAAGTAGGCATTTATTCCACTTCAAAAAAAGAAAATTAAGAAAGTATTAAATTGGAAGAGGGACAGCCTTAACACATGCTGTTATTATTTGGTATTGTTTTAGATTCAGTGTAGTGTTTATTAATCAGCTGAGTTACAAAACAAACAAATGCAGTTAAATATTCAAGTATGATGGGATCAGTCACCTTATTTAATTAATTAGATGTATTTAAGTCCCATTTCACTTCTTCTGATCACTATATAGCAAACATCATTCTAACCTATTTTAAGTAATAAATCAGTTTTTTTCAGACATTCTAGTAATCTCATTGATCCTGTCTGTTTTATTTTTGTCCTTTTTCCCAATTCCCTCAAATTATTTCCCCCCTAATTCATTATTCATTTGCATCACACTTTCAAAGTGTGTGACTTTCTTTTGCTGATCAAAAGGAACAGTCAATCCTTATGTGATCCAGAATTAATTAATTTATTTGATCTTGGATTGGTTGATTTATTCTTTCTTATGGTCCTTGTCAACTGTCCTGAAATCCATTGTTCAAAAATGCACTTTTTTCTTTTGCACTTCTTGAGGCTACCAGTTCAGCAAAAATCCATATCACCACTGAATAGCACCAGAGAGTTTTCTGTATCATTATTCTGCAATTTAGTGATGATCTGCTTTTTTGTAGCTTAGATCTGATGCTCAATTCTTCTTGGCTTTCCAGCCTTGTGTTATCACTGGAAATAACACTGCTTTTAACTATTCTTAATTTAATTGTCATTGAAATGTCCTTACCCCTCATTAGTATATTATGTCTACTATAAATTTTTCATTGCTCTTTTCTGTAGGATTTATTTCATCTTTATTTCTCCAGCATATTGTGCATCTTTGTATATTCTTGAGCCCAAGAAAACAAATCTATCAGCCATCTTCACTTCTTCAATTGTAAGTTTGTAGGTTAACAGTAACTTTTTCATCTTAATGTTAAGGTGATTTACTAAGTATTAACTTAATATTTCTCATTTTTTCTCTTTACTTTTATAACACATTTTTATAATCTTCTTTTACATAAATCTTGGGGACTATATGGATGAGTCTGTGTTGTTTTATAGGCAACAGTACTACTGCAGTTAATTGCCATTTTCGTATTCCAGAATGGTTTTTTTTAAGTATTTATTTTACAGTCTTATTTTAAGTTTTGCAATTTCTTAGTGGCCTTTCATGCAAATTCTAAATCACCTACCCCAACGTAACTTTTTTTTTTCAATCAACTGAAGTCAACTAGATACTGCTACTTGCTGTATCTAGTCTTTTTTACGTACAGATAACATATTGTTTTCTGCACATCTCAAATGGCTAATTCTTGACCTTCTGCTCTTCCAGCTATCATCTCTTTAAATCTCACCTCTGACATTTTCATCATATATTTATTATCCAAATTAAACCGAAATGGAGAGTAGGTGTATTCTTGGCTCATTCCTTTTTTATTCTGAACTACTTTGTTCCTCCACATTCAATCTTACAATAGTCTCTTGTTCATTGGAAGGATTCCTCAGAAGAATAATCCAGTGTTCTGCCAATTAGCCTTAATATATTTATATTTTGACAAGACCTACACATTCAAAGATCTTGAGTATAGTCAAGGTAAACCACCTTGTATTTTCTTGTTCTCTTCATTATATGTCATGTAGTTGTCTAATTCCTCTGGCTTTTCTGAAACCTGCTTGTCCATATATCTATGTGTCCTAGTCAAAACTTGGTCAAGGAATTTATTGAGTGGTCTGGCAATTTGCAAATCTTTCTTCAGTATAATATAGAGAATAATCTTTTCCAATCTCTAGACTACAGAGTCTTGTTCTATACTTGTAGATATGGAGCACTTTAACTGCTCCTTCTACAGTTTAAAGAGTTCAATGGATATTTTATCTGTGCTTTCCTATGTGACTGCAGGTTTGTTGATAATAACATTCAAACATTTAACAACTTTCACAATAGTATTGTAATTTAAATTAAATAACTGAAAGCTAATCATCAAAGTAATCTACAAAAGATTTCAGCAAAGATTATTACAAACTTTTTTTAGGTTCATTCTATATATTAACATTAAAATGTGTCTGATGGATTCAATATTACTAAATTTGCATGTGTTAACCTTTTCTACTGAAAAGACTGTTTTGTATTTCTGTACTATCAGGTACAGCAGAGAAAAGAAACAAGAAAACTGGCCCAACAAGTTCTGCCCGCTTTTAGTAATGACTTAGTAGGAACTGAGCATATAAAGAAAGTATAAAAGGATATTTCATTAGAATGAAATAATTATAAATTCTGTGTATATGTTTTGGCTCGTTGGTTGCTGTCAATGTAACTAAAGCTCTATTTCTGAGACAAGTTTGGTTACATTGATACTCAATGTGTATCAAAATCATGATTTGCAATCCAGGGCCACAGCTTTTAAAGTAACTGAATAGAGACTTCTTGCACACCTTTCTCCAGTTAGTGCCTTCCAGAATTGTTGCTTACACATCCATATTGAATAGAAATGAGAAAACAACAAATATGGAGGCCATTGGGTGAGGAGAGCTGATATAAAATTTGTAATATAATAAAAATGAACCACAGATTTATCTAGTTATTTAAAGATGAATGTAGAGAAGAGAGGAATTCTGAATAAGTAATAATTCTTTTGTAGTTGAATATAGTTAACAAATCAAAGATGTCTTCTCTGGTAAGGAAATTATTGTTTTCTTTGGGTTTTAAAATGTTTGTGTTGTGCTGCAAGTCCAAAGTTTACTTTGATGGCCAATTTTTTGGAGAAGTGGGTACTTCTGTCTACAGAAGCCAATTTCTACCCTACTTAACTCTTATCTGTCTTCTAACCTTCCTCCCTTCCCCTTGTCTATTATAAAAATGGGTTTCAGGGAGAATGGAGGATTAGAAAAGAGAAAAGAAATGGAAGAAAGCCTTTTATTCATGAATTCATATTTTCTCATTCCCTTGACAGTACTTGAATGAGGGAAAAAAGAGGGGAGTGAAGCAAGGGAAAAGGTGAAATTAGAAAAATGGGGGGAGGACTTCTTTGTTGTCTTGTACCCTGCCTATTTATTCCTGGAGTTCTATGAATAGCACCTGTTGTCAGTTTAGTCTACATAATCATTCACAAATGTACCCAAATGTGCTGTAAACTATAGAACTGAGAGATTCAAATGACTCATAGTGTTATAAATATAACACTCATATTTTTGGAGTGTTATAAACCAGAGTTGCAAGAAATTTCACAGAGAAGAGCAACAAAGATGATTAGGGGACTGGAGGCTAAAACATATAAGGAACGGTTGCTGGAATTGGGTATGTCTAGTTTAACGAAGAGAAGGATGAGGGGGGACATGATAGCAGTGTTCCAATATCTCAGGGGCTGCCACAAAGAAGAGGGAGTCAAGCTATTCTCCAAGGCGCCTGAAGGCAGGACGAGAAGCAATGGGTGGAAACTGATCAAGGAGAGAAGCAACTTAGAACTAAGGAGAAACTTCCTGACAGTTAGAACAATTAACCAATGGAACAACCTGCCTCCAGAAGTGGTGAATGCTCCAACACTGGAAGTTTTTAAGAGACTGGACAGCCGTTTGTCTGAAATGGTGTAGGGTTCCTGCCTGGGCAGGGGGTTGGACTCGATGACCTCCAAGGTCCCTTCCAACTTTATTATTACTATTACTATTACAACCATCCCAAATTCATTCTTAGCTCAGTATTCCATCTACCTATCTAAAATAATGGCAGGGGGATAAAATAACTGAACATTTTTTTGTATTGGGAGTTTTCTCACATCACACCCACTGAGCTGTCTCTCAGCTAAGCTAGCCTATGGATCTTCCATCAAAGGCAAAGGAAAGATAAAAATCAACATCCAGCCTGCTCTCTGGAATAAAGAGAGGAGATGGAATAAAACAAGATTTACCAACAGTGAGAACCAATTCACCCTATAGTCAGGAATTAAATCCTTTAGAATCACTTTTGAACTTTTTATATTACAATTGGGGTGGGTGTTATTTGATGATGATAGAATATGGAGCCTTTGCATTGTATTAGGTGCATAGGATACAGCACACAAGGACTCTATGTAGTGCATAGGGTACAACTTCCAGTGCTAAATTTGTCCCGTTTTAAACAAAACAGTCAAATGTTGCCAACTTACTAACTTCCTCTTATACATTTCAGTTGTGCAACTCAATACATTTGAGTTGTGCAGCTCAATAGTTATGCATGCATACTACATGGAGATATTTATTATAATCTACTGATATCCATACAACATGCAGCTATAATAGCTATCTAAAATATTGGTAGTTCTTTTCACCATGTCTTATGAACGCAATTATAGAATTTGTATAAACTCTTGCAAACTGTTATGATCTATTCACAAATACCTCGCAAGGTGCCACTGAGCTCTTTAACACCTCACAGGACAGAAGCAACACCTTTGTACCGCTTGCAGAACATGACACTCATTTATTCTGTAAACGTAGCATTTTTCAAAAATATAGCAAGGAACTACTTTTCCCTCTTCAGTACACTAATGCTGAAAATTTGCACAAATCTATCTTCATTATTATAATTCAGTTCAATGACCTTGTTTGCTCAGATTTATATTCATAAAGTTTAAAATGAACAGCTACAGATAATGCTCTGTACATTCTTGGCACAAATATTTCTGCAGTTGTATGGATTTTGTTTTAAATAAATTTGACATACACGCTGTCTTGATCTAGTTTAATATAGGAAACCTAAGAACTCTTGGGACACTGCAGAATTGTCTAAGCCTCGTTGTACATATGTTTAGAATCTGTTGAAAGGCAGTACTGTTTGAATTTTCATGCCATTCCATTGGATGGTATTGGCAATAGTCTGTCTGTCTCAACCACATGCAATCCAACAAACAGCCTTTTCATAAGGTGACCAACTTTTTTACAATGAAAAGGAGGACACAAATAAATTGAAGAAAAAAATATCGTAAATAAAAGAAACATTTTATTCATTGCAACAATAATATAGAATACACTATAATATGATAAATGTATAATAAAAAACATTTGTAACAATAACATTTTATATTGTAATTATGCTTACATGCCTATTAATTATTATTTAAATGAGTACTTTTCCATTGAATGAATATTTTTTGTCAATGTATCATCTTCTAACAATATATTGGAAATATCTGAACAAGAAATATCCTTCATATTGAATTTTACGGCAAGTGCTGCAGCTAGAGTAT